>NC_059345.1:3905547-4005547 GCF_019703515.2 Myxocyprinus asiaticus | reverse complement strand
GCTATTGACCCCAGCTGGCCAGTTGATAGCCCTTTCTTGACCTCTGTGAAGTTGGCACCCCATATAATTAAATAATCACCAAAACTGTTCCATTCATTTGTGCTGTGTTTGTGCTGATTTGTGCTGCAAAAATTTACGTTTGTGCTGGTTTGGTGTTTGAGATATTAAGCATTCTTTTTTGGGCTGTGTGACATCACTCTCCACCCCATCTCGCTCAAATCGCTCCAAACCGGTGCTGGTCGTTTGTGCTCGGTTTATGCCGGTTTGTGCCGTTAAAACAAACGCTGTAACTATTTCCCTTCCTTAGATATAGCAAGAATGTTTTTGGGAGCGGTGACGTCATTCTCCACCCCATGTTGTCTAAATCGCTCCAAACCGGTGTCATTCGTTTGTGCTCAATTTGTGCCGGTTTGTCCGGTTAAAATGAGCACTTTATTTATTTCCATCCCTTAGAAATAACAAATATGATTCGGGGCTGTGATGTCACTTTCCACCCCATGTCGTCCAAATCGCTTCAAAAGGGTGCTGGTCATTTGTGCTCGATTTGTGCCGGTTTGTGCCGTTAAAAAAACCCTGTAACTTTTTTTAAGAACAGTGATGTCAATTTCCACCCCATGTTGTCCGAATTGCTCCAAACCGGTGTCATTCGTTTGTGCTTGATTTGTGCCGGTTTGTGCCATTAAAATGAACAGTGTATCTGTTTCCCTTCCTTAGAAATAACAGATTTAATTTGGGGCACTCTCCACCCCGTAGAGTGACGTCACTCCAAACCGTTGTCATTAGTTTGTGCTCGATTTGTGCTGTTTTATGCTATTGAAAGAAACAATCTAACTAATTCCCTTACATAGAAATAACAAAATTATCTCCCAGATCTGTGACGTCAGTCATGCATTTATCTCATCTCGTCCAATGCACTAATTTTCTGACTCGTACGTTTGTTTCAAATGGGGGGGGGGGGGGGGGGGTTAATTAGTTTGAGAATTTGATTGATCATGTTTTATTATTAAATATGGATCTGTTTGTTTTGAGTGTAGGTTCAATTGAAGTTCTGGTCTTTTGGAACTTTGGCCCTGGTTTAGTGATAATATGGAGCCAGTCTTGTTTTATTATGGCTGCAGTTTAGTTGTACATGCTACATGAATCACTGCTCCTGCAGAAAGACTGATTGAGTGTGACTGCTCTGCGAAAGTGAGACAGGATTTCAATTACACTTAATTGAGACGTAATCAAGATTTGATGAATAGTACACATAATGAATTGTGATGGGTGCAAAGAGTACATTTCCACCTCTAGAGAGCAAATTTGCAATAATGTAATTTGCAATAAATGAAGTGTTCAATTTTTACATTGTGGTCTGCAGGGGAGAGCGCTGTCTTAGACTTAGACACTTAGTCTGAAGATACTCAGCAAGTAGAAATACCATAAAATGTTAGCCACTTCTGGGCAAATAATTTGAAAATCATTTCATTTTAGCAGGTTATAAGTCTGGTTCAGATTTATGCATTTATCCTTTTTGTTTCTGTCTGTTCAAAATGCAGTTGTGTTTAATATCCAACATACAACCACAAACTGATTCCAAATGTAGTTGCAATACTATATGTATTTTGCATGCTAACATTCACTTTCACTAGTTATTACATAAAGAAATAAAAGAGATTTATTTGAGTTACACTGACACGTCTAATTTTGTTGGGTTTACCCAATTCAAACAGGTTCTTTCTACACAAAGTGTTTGTGTTGAGATTACATAGTAATTTTAAGTTTAGAAAACTCATTTTAAACATGTGGAACCACTCTCCACGATTGAAACAAGGTCAGCCAAAGAGCAATTTTTTTAGTGTAAGTTGCATTGCAGAGTTGCTAGACTGAAATTAGCACATGAACTGAAAGTGTGTGGTTCTCTAATTATGACTGTGCTAGATCAAATACTAGTAACAATCTATGCACGTGTATAAGCCTGTTAATATACATGAACGCATTGATTGTGGTCTGTATACATTTTTAAGAAAATGCACTTTACATGGTTTAAACAGTTCCCACATCATTTAAATGTTAAATGATGGAGCCTGAATCAGTGTTGTGTGGACTGAAGACACAAACACACATGTCGAAAGACACTGTCATCACCTATTGCACTGGCAGAGACGTGTTAACGCGTCTTTAACCCCTTACACCCTGAAGGCATTTTTAAGGATTTAATGCTTAAATGGAAAACCCAAAAGTAAGAGCTTATAACTCTTAAAAAAATAAAATAAAATAAAATAAAAAAGCAAAGAGGGTCAAATGCATGGCATCAATTTTTAGAAAACCTTTTAAAATTTGAAGAAAATATATTTTGATCATGCTCAGAGACCCTCATGATAAAACACTGCTGACAAAACACACAAAACATGAGCGCTAAAAATACACTTTTCAGTTATTATTCATGTTTGACATTATACTTTTTAGACAGTATGTATGGAAGGTCATTAGATTAAATTTGGTATTGTTCTCCTACATGTCAAATACAGTGGTGTGAAAAAGTGTTTGCCTCCTTCCTGATTTCTTATTTTTTTGCATGTTTGTCACACTTGAATCTTTCAGATCATCAAACAAGTTTAAATATTAGTCAGAGATAACACAAGTAAACACAAAATGCAGTTTTTAAATGAAGGTTGTTATTATTAAGGGAAAACAAAATCCAAACCTACATGGCCCTGTGTGAAAAAGTGTTTGCCCTACCTGTTAAAACATAACTTAACAGTGGTTTATCACACCTGAGTTCAATTTCTCTAGCCACACCCAGGCCTGATTACTGCCACACCTGTTCTCAATCAAGAAATCACTTAAATAGGACCTGCCTGACAAAGTGAAGTAGACCAAAAGATCTTCAAAAGCGAGACATCATGCCGAGATCCAAAGAAATTCAGGAACAAATGAGAAAGAAAGTAATTGAGATCTATCAGTCTGGAAAAGGTTATAAAGCCATTTCTAAAGCTTTGGGACTCCAGAGAACCACAGTGAGAGCCATTATCTACAAATGGCGAAAACATGGAACAGTGGGGAACCTTCCCAGGAGTGGCCGGCCGACCAAAATTACCCCAAGAGCGCAGCGACGACTCATCCAAGAGGTCACAAAAGACCCCACAACAACATCCAAACCTCACTTGCCTCAGTTAAGGTCAGTGTTCATGACTCCACCATAAGAAAGAGACTGGGCAAAAATGGCCTGCATGGCAGAGTTCCAAGACGAAAACCACTGCTGAGCAAAAAGAACATTAAGGCTCGTCTCATTTTTGCCAGAAAACATCTTGATTATCCCCAAGACTTTTGGGAAAATACTCTGTATTTTATATATACTCTGTAAATGCAACTTTTTGGAAGGTGTGTGTCCCATTACATCTGGCGTAAAAGTAACACCGCATTTCAGAAAAAGAACATCATACCAACAGTAAAATATGGTGGTGGTAGTGTGATGGTCTGGGGCTGTTTTGCTGCTTCAGGACCTGGAAGACTTGCTGTGATAAATGGAACCATGAATTCTGCTGTCTACCAAAAAATCCTGAAGGAGAATGTCTGGCCATCTGTTCGTGACCTCAAGCTGAAGCGAACTTGGGTTCTGCAGCAAGACAATGATCCAAATCACACCAGCAAGTCCACCTCTGAATGGCTGAAGAAAAACAAAATGAAGACTTTGGAGTGGCCTAGTCAAAGTCCTGACCTGAATCCTATTGAGATGCTGTGGCATGACCTTAAAAAGGCAGTTCATGCTCGAAAACCCTCCAATGTGGCTGAATTACAACAATTCTGCAAAGATGAGTGGGCCAAAATTCCTCCACAGCGCTGTAAAAGACTCATTGCAAGTTATCGCAAACGCTTGATTGCAGTTGTTGCTGCTAAGGGTGGCCCAACCAGTTATTAGGTTCAGGGGGCAATCACTTTTTCACACAGGGCCATGTAGGTTTGGATTTTGTTTTCCCTTAATAATAACAACCTTCATTTAAAAACTGCATTTTGTGTTTACTTGTGTTATCTTTGACTAATATTTAAACTTGTTTGATGATCTGAAAGATTCAAGTGTGACAAACATGCAAAAAAATAAGAAATCAGGAAGGGGGCAAACACTTTTTCACACCACTGTATACCAGATTGTTTTTTTCAGATAGTGCAAAGCAGTCCAAAGATATATAGCATATAGAACCCTGGTTCCAAAGGTAAACGTCTCCAAGCAAGTTTTTTTTTTAACAATAAAACAGAACAACTGAAAACTATGAATGCAAATGCAAAACTAAAAAATGCAAAAAATATAAAAATACTTAAAATGATGTCAACTATGTCCATAAAGATAAAATTCAGATCACTTTGGCTTCCTATTTCATCATTTCATAAAATGTGCGTTGAGGGCCCTTTTGTGCGCAGTCTATAGCTGTGTCCCAAACGACACACTGTACACTATGCACTTTTAAAAAATACTATGCCCTCAGCCATGTAGTGTATGAATTTTCAAAGTGTAGTATCATCCCAAATGGAACACTTAAAGTTTTTTTACTACACAGAAGCGTTCGCCGCTGAACAGCTGACGGAAGTGACGTTTCAAACCCAAGCGTTATATTGCCGCTAGCTTTAGCGCGGTATTCACCCTCAGTTCAACACTTATATCTCAATAATATACATATTCACACAGCATGGTATGATGGTAAAGCATTTAACTCACTTTTGTAAGGTGCTGTCTTCACAGAAGTTTCGTTAGTTGTCATATTTTCCATTATTTACAATTGTTTTGCCAGATCACAATTGCTGCGGTAACTTCGCCCCTTCCGCTATGTACGTCAAGCCAGGAGCGCTGAGTGCATGAAGTGTCCAACATCACACTCTGTTTTGACGGTTGAAAAAGTGCATCATCCGGGTACTCATAGTACACTTCTTTTTGTTGCATTTTCAGTGTAAACATACTACTCGCTAGTGTTGTCACGGTACCAAAATTTCAGTAGTCGGTACCGAAACCAGTGAAATTTTACGGTTCTCGATACCAATTTCAATACCACAGAAAAAAATAATGTGCTATTAAACACACTCCTTTAGCCTAAGTTAAATTTCAATGTAAATAATACATTAAAAGATATGCATGTTTCCTTCAAGTGTTTCTAACGTTTGTTTTTAAGTAGGGCCCTACCGAAATCTGATTTATTTTTTCCCCAAATCCTTTTTTCCTTCTTTTTATTTTTTAAATTATTTTTCCAGAATTCCATGTTATAAAGTTTAATTTACTTTCATTACCTAAATGGTGTCTAATAAAAAAAAAAAAAAAAAAAGTAAAAATTGGAACAATTACTTAACAACATACCAAACATTTAATCAGTACAAAAGCACTTTTGCTTGTGATATATTGCTTAATTTGTATTATTATTTCAATCATTAATCATTATTTATTATTATATTATTTCTACAGTGAGGGTTACATTTTACTATACAGTTATAATATTTTTCTGTTGCAATTTCTTCAATTTCAGGCGTTTAGCTTTTATTATGAATCGTGCTTTTATTTTGACGTGTGTTTCTGACGCAAGTTTAACTTCTCTGGATTAACAGTTCTCTACATGGCCCAGTGTGATCGTTAAAGCGCAAACGCTGTGATTTAATTAAATAACTTATATAAAAATAACACTTCAGAGTGGATTAGTGCACTGCTCTGTCATCTCATACAACGTGAATGATTCTCATAGTCTGTGGAGTTTCCAGTGTATGAGTGGTCTGCTTCACACATTCATTTAAAGCTCATGCAGCTCATACAGAATAAGACTGCAGCATTTTGCGGTTTAATAATCACACTAGGACATATCACAACTTTAATTTGATTAGTTGAGCATTTCAGTGTAAAAGGAGCAACAGAGCACATGCTCAAATAAGCGTCATGTGTCCGTAAGACAGTGTGAACCGGTACTTTTGACAACACTTCTACTCGCACTACTTACACTTCAAAATGACGTAAAATAGTGCAGAAGTGTGCGGTTTGGGACGCACCTTGTATATGTGCGATCTGGGTCTGTTTACCCCACGTGGGACATGGGGACATTCCAAATTTGGTATCTAACACTCTCTAGGCAGCCAGTGAGGATGATCTGACACATATATGAAGTGAAGGATCGTGTTCCAGTGAATCAATCCCAGAACAAACGTTGCTATAGAGACACCATTAGCAATTAGCCACCATAGCTTGCTATAACACTCTTCGAGGAATATTGCAGGATCTACATATCGTATTACGTCGCGTGTGGGCTTGTTTTATTCGGAGCCATCTGTTGTAAGTTGCGATATGCCACTTTTTATATCATGTTTATTTTGCATGAAGTTATAAACAAAAATGTGACAATGATTCTGTTTTCTCTGTTTATCATACATTTGCATTTCACACACTAATACTCACTGTAGTTTCGTCTCTGAGTATAACAAATTTGCTCATTATATTCTACAAATCAAGACTTTTCCACAGATATATGACATATGGCTGTGTGATTTTTAGATTTGTTTTACTGGTTATAAATATTATTGTTATTATCGCAAATTGGCGAATTATAAAAATGGAACAGTTCTACTTCCTCAGCGAATTTAAAAGCAGTATTTGTGAATTGGTCAGATCAGCTACATTCATTGTAAAGATAAGCGTCTACGCTTTAAAACAACACCTATTTTGTGCAGATTAAGCAAGCGGTTGTTGAGTAATACCATAATATATATAATTTTTTTTTGTGATCAGCGCCCCCTCTAGGCCTGGTACCGGGCCGCTCCGAGTGTAAGAGGTTAAAGACGTGTTTTTTATTTATTTATTTTTTTATCTTTAGGCCTGCTAAGGAGCAAATTCTTTCACTGAGATCCATAACTCTGCTGTTAAAAGTATCTAATGTTAACACAAATCATCTTACAGAAAGGGGATGCCATTTTGTATCTGTTCCTTTAAAAAAGGTCATTGTTTGTATCTAATGAAAACATGTCAGAATCGCATTTCACACATTATACTGTATATATTTTGCATAAAGAGCATTCATTTTACTTTTAAGTTGTTTTAGGGTCAGTGACGTGTCAATCATGTTTGTCTGTATATATTAAAAAATACATAAAAAATGCATTTCACACAAAACAATACTTGAATTCATGTATGATGAACAGTTCAAAAGAGTTCAAAGTCATTTTTACAGTATATAAAAACAATTTTCTGTGGCTTAAACAAAATGTATTTATTTGTTATGACAATAATACAAATTTAATAATACAGAAAAATGTTATGGTCCTTAACGTTGGCTTTTTTTTTTCTTTTTTTTTTACTTTATGAAAAATATTATTTATTTGCGTGACAGGTATTGTGATTGCCTCTGAATATTTGTTAGTAGTAAGTATGGATCTTCCTTTTCTAGTGTCTCTCAACCCCATTCTGAATTATTATTAATGGCCGATATCTCTCTCACATCCTCCTTCTTCCTCTCCAGATCTTTTTGAATATAATTTGCTCATGTTTTAGCTCATTAAAATCTCATTCTTCAACTCTCTCAGTCAGATTCTGGCTCAAACAGACAGTTAACCTGTCCAATTAAAAACGATTTCTCTATTAGACAAACACATACCCACAGAGGTTTTGTGTAATTAAAGACTCAGTCTTGGCATTCAGACTGGCATCTACATGTGGCATGATGAGATCATACTTTGGTTCTTCTCTTCCTCTGACGTGGAACGAAAGTCTAAAGCCTCTAATACATGTACTCCTTTTCGATACACTGGGTGTCTGTGCCCAATCTTGCCCTGTTTTGTGCGAAAGTGAATTTCAGGGTAAAAAGTAACATTTGAAGAGAGAATGTTTTTTATTTATATATTACACAATGCAAAAAAAGACGTTTGATTTTAAAGTGGCAGGATAAACTGGCAGAATTTGTGTTGAGCATGTGTAGACTTTCTTTTCCTTTACACTTAAGCAAAATACTCGACATGTCAAACTGTTCTTCTGTCCAGAGCGCTCCATCCAGGCCATTTGGTTCCAAGTTGACAGATGAAATGTAGCTAATGCCATCTGGGCAAAACTGTGAATGTTCGGGTGTTGGCAAAATCGTTAATTGGTGAGCCGCTATGGTGTCAGTTAAAGCCAGGGCTGTGTGAGGAAATGTTTTCTCATTTCGTTTGCAAATAATGTTGCCAGAACATTGGCTTCAATTTGAAGATGTCATCTATTTTAGTCCAATGAATTTGGCAAGTGATAGTAATTGTTTACCAGCTGATGAATTATATTCAATTAAAAACATCTTATCACTCTCTAACCCCATACACACTTCTCTTTCTGTCAACACTTGGCATCTTATTCAGTGTTAATTGGATTTTTGGGTGAATTTCAGGCCCCAGCCATTTTAAAGGGAAAGTTCACCCAAAAATTTCAATTCTGTCATCATCTACTCACCCTCATGTCGCTCCAAACCTGATTTTTCTTTTACAAGCTTGCCCAGTCTGTTGGTTGCCAGTAGGTATTCTACTCAAATACACTATCTAACTGTATTCAATTTGCATATTATATGAACTACATTGCTTACACCTCATTGGTTGTCAATTTATCATATCACTGCTCATTTGCATAAAGTTGAATGCTAACAGTTGCTGTCGGTGACCTCAGATTGCAAAGCTCATTGAAAATGAATGACTTCCGGTCGCTCTGTCATTGCAAATCACTTTCTGTGTAAACAGCCCTTTTGTTTACAAAAATGTCCAGGGATACCTGAAATCTCAGTATCGGCTGATACCGATTCCTATCCAATACCAGTGTTGTTATTATTTTTAAATACAGGTATGTAAAGAAACAACCTCTAACTACACCACATTTTATTATAAAATAGAGAAAACAAAAAACGATTACATAAAAATTACATTAACCTTGTGCGACCCCATGTCCACATACGTGGATGTTGTATTTTGGCTTTGCTATATGCAACGCATAATTTAAATACATTTTAACCAACTGAATACGGTTCACAAGACTCTAGACTGTCATTTAAGGGTTAAACTTCAGCTGCACCGAGTCATATGACACAACAGCATGACGTCGATTTCCATGGAGTGCTTCTACGGATGCAGCGCCAACAAAAGTGCCTCTGGTAAGAAACCTCTTTACGTTTTTTCATTGAAACCTGTTTGGGTGTAAAGAGTAGCGTCTCTAGTTTCGTTTGATATGCCTCTTTAAAAAATGCATTCATTTTTCGCACGTCAGCGCGCTGATAAACATGATGTCCACATATGTGGATTGTGGGACATTATTTCCTCAAAAGTTGAAAAAACATGTTAGCAACATTAACACATCTGTGGGTCATTTCGCTTCATTTTAATATAAATGTTGTTATATTTTATTTTGTTATCACTGTCCAATACGATTCTATTCATTAACATGAGTAAATGCATTCCTATATATTCACTGTGCATTATCACACTGAGAATCAATGGGTTCATCCAAAAGCTGAACAATGTTGCTTTCAGAGGCTTTATATGGAGTTAGGATGAAAATAAGGAGCATTTCGATCTGTTCTGAGACCAGTGCTGACACACAGCACACTGGAGGTTTTAAGTCATTTACTAAATAGGGATTAAGGGAGCACCATATAGCTCTCGAGTGCATTCAATCCTAATATCTGACCAAAAGTTCAGTTTCAGGCTGCAGATGATGTTTGAACCACTCAACATGTTTGGCAGACATGAGACAATGATAATCAGTACATAGATTCAGAAATTATAATGTATCATTTTATTTTAACATGGCTGGCAGTGACTGGATGATGCTGGACGTTACTTTGAATCAGAATTAATTATGTTAATTTCTGATGTAATGTCTGTAACATCTCAAAAACATGAATAACCAACACTCCTGGAAACATAATAAAAAACTTGATGAAAAAAATCAGACTTTCTATAGCTTGGCATTATTTAAAATTTCACAACTTAGTCCCGCTGTCCACATATGAGGACATACATTTTTAGGAAAACTTTTTTTTTTTTTTTGGCTTGTTTATTAGGTGCTACTGGTTACAAATAAGAAAGGGAAACGTTACAGGAAGACAGTGATCATAGAGTGTCTGTGTGTAGTTCACAGAAGTTTAATGTTTCTTCTAAATCTGGTGAATTGTTCCTCTGGTTTCGATCTCAATGCATGCAAACCCAACAGCATCTACTTCTGAGATGGAGTTTGTGTGGAGTGCTCTCATATTCGCTCACCACTTTGAGAGTGCTGAAAAAAGCAGCCCTGCGCGTGCTATGTGTGACAACAGAGCAGCGCTCATTAAGTGAAGCGTGCTGCACATGTGTAACGGTAGCCAGCTAGTACATGCTTTACAGTGTGTAAACCTCACACCCCTGGCCTCAAGAGGTGCACTAGCTACTGACACTAGAAGCTGTAGACTTTAGCCTCCTTGTTAGTGCGCTCACCTCCCATGCAGAGGCATTGGTTCGAATCCCGTTCGGAGCAGGTCGAGCAGGACCGGTTGCAGTGGTGCCGTGACCCGGATGCGAGTGAGGTTTAGGGGGGTGAGTGTAACGGTAACCAGCTGGTACGTGCTGTGCAGTGTGTGCGCGTAAACCTCACTTCCCTGGCCTCAAGAGGTGCACTAGCTACTGACACTAGAGGCTGTAGACTTGTTAATGTGTCCGCCTCACACGCCAGAGGCATCAGTTCGAATCCCGTTCGGAGCAGGTCAAGCAGGACCGGTTGCAGTGGTGCCGTGACCCAGATGCGAGTGAGGTTTAGAGGGGTGAGTGTAATGGTAACCAGCTGGTACGTGCTGTGCAGTGTGTGTGTGTAAACCTCACTCTCCTGGCCTCAAGAGGTGCACTAGCTACTGACACTAAAGAACTGTAGACTTGTTAATGCGTCCGCCTCACACGCCAGAGGCATCGGTTCGAATCCCGTTCAGAGCAGGACCGGTTACACATGCAGACTTTTGCGATTCACAAGCTATCATGCAGTATGTTTTCAAGAGACTTTAAATAAAATGCATGAGTCATATGGACTATTTTAATGGTGCTTTTATGGGGTTTTTTTAATGTCATTTTGGAGCTTTACGGTAATGACCATGGCTAATGCACATTATCAGATTTGGCTCATCAGACCGATACCTGATCTGGTTAAAAACGTCAGTATCAGAGCCAATACCGATCCAGGCATCCCTAAAAATAACCTGCTTTTTGCCATGCAATGAAAGTGAATGGGGACTGTAGCTGTCAAGCTCCAAAAAGGACCAGAAAGCACAATAAAAGTAGTCCTTTCAACTTGTTAAAATATATCGCCTTATAAGTCATAAAAGTGTTCATTTCACCAGGAAACTGCTGCGATACGTACAATGTTACTTTGCAGAAATGTAGGTGTAGTAACGTGAATCTTTGAGACCAGGTTGTGCAATATAGTGCACAGGTTACATAGACTACTTTTATGATACCTTTATGCTTTTTGTTTGTTTGTTTTTTGTAATTTGAGCTCGACAACCCAACTCCCCATTCATTTTTGTTGTATGGAAACGAGCAACTTAATCATTATGCAGAATGTCTCTATTTGTGTCTCTAGAAGGGTTTGGAATGACATGGGGGTTAGTAAATGATGACAGAATTTTCATTTTTGCGTGAACTAGCCCTTTAAGTTCAAATCAGCATTTGTGTTACTTTGCTCATTTTCACTTCCATATTTCTTCTCTCATGCCGCGTGAGGGAGTATGTGGTGATTATTGTCTGCTATCATGCAGGGCTTCTCTTTCTGTGGATGAGATTTGCCTGACGGTAATCAAGCATAATTACTGAGGATATCTGAATAATTGAGTCTCAGGCAACATTAAGACCACAGGTGTTTATTTTGGCACACTTGTACACCAAATCCATACAGTCCTAATATAAACCACAACCTCAAATCATTGAGCAGTATTTCTCATGTAAAGCCAAATTTGTGGCAATTCATCACATACGCTCAAATAAATGTGCTTTGACATACCATTCCAACTCCAATTATTCAGTGACAAAACACAGTAAACTGTCATGTGTTTGTATGTGTTTATTTCGGGCATGTAGTTCCAAATAGAGCACCAGACGCCTCAAAGTGAGGAAAGTGTTAAATGTTTTATCCAGATTTGTATAGGAAAGAGGGGAAATGCATACTCAAATCCATGTGAGCATGAAAACAGATATTTTATCGTATACCATCCTACATAAATGTAACTGTTTAAACAAACAATATCACATGCAATGCACCGAAGTTTGGTTGAGGCTATAGTACAGTATTTTTTTTATCCAGCACCAAAGCTTGTTTGTAAATTTGTTTTGCAACCCTTATGTTTTCTAATCATCAAGAAGTAGGTTTCAAGCCACTCTTCAGTTCTTAATTAAAACCGCCTTCATTAAGTTGGCTATTTCATATTATTATAATTTAAAAACTGTCAACAGTAAAAAAGAAAAATGTGGATTGCAAACCCACACGTATCAGCACAACTGCCTTCTTCGAAGAGTGCCTTGGAACCTACTTCTTAATGATTTGAAAAAATGTTTCCCTACCAAATATATTTTTGAATTTTTTGAGCATTCTGGAGTCTTTCTTTTGTCTCTTATGTTTTCTATTTTAAGATTTTGTTACTTTATGAAGTTATTATATGATTATTGGACACTATTATTATTGCTTATACATAGATTTAGGGATTTCAACAAACTGCTTATCCAAAGCATAACTCATCCCACGCTGTTTGTGCTACAGCAACACTCTCATGACAAAATGTCACTGGGGGACTTTTTGCCTGCATCCCCAAAACGTAGCCCATGGTCTGTAATTCTTATGCTATATTCAACTCATTTCGGAGCATTCCATTACCCTGAATAAAATTGTTTAACTAAATTAAATTGTGGACATTTGTTTTACACAATGGCAATTAGTTTCTTTGATATGAAATTAAAATGTAGGCTGTACTTAAATACTGAGTGTAGCGAAAACCTAAATGAATTGAGTAAATCTAACTTAACCCTATAACGCCACCGGTATTAAATTTGATACACTACTTTCTAAAGCCTGTGCATCATTAACATAATCAAAATTTTGCAGAAAATCCTGTTGTCTGCAATGTACTAGATGTCTGTTTGTACACGTACATTGACATTTCCATGCATTTCTTGATGTAAAAATATTTTTAAAAATCTTCCAAACATTTTGTATTGCATACACTCATTTATTTGAATATGAAATCTTTGCTGATTTTAATAAATTAAAAGTGACAGTAATGATTATGTTATTACTGATATTTTAAAATGAGTATTTGCTGAATATAAGCAACTTGTGCTTGGTTAAAATTTTGTATATTATTTGATTGAAAAACCCCTTTGAAATCCATGTATCAAATATGATACAACAGGCTTTTGAGGAATATCTCTCAATCATCATTACTTTACATTCATGCCCACCACAAAAAAATCACAGCGCTTTGACAATTCTGACATATACATTTTAAAAGATATATTTAAAGTGTGAACTAATATTTCTGCGTATTTTCATAAATGCAGCCTGCTCTGTCATTATAAAGATCTCATTATTTTACATTACAAGCTATTATGATGTCATCTTACCATAATTCCTGAGACCCAGTGAAAAAAGTTTTACAATTTCCCTTTTTTAAATGTCAATATAGTGTTTTGTGCATAAAATACATATGATAAAAATTATTTATTGAAAAAATAATATTTAATTAATATTGTATTTGATGTGCTGAATTGAACTGTGATACATTTCAGTCCATATTTATAGAACAAGGAGAGGAAGTTGTCCAGGCCAAACTCTCAAACATTTGGTCTCTCTGAAAAGCCCAGGGAGTCCTCTGATAATACCCCAAGATTTACCACTGTACAAAAACTTCAATAACAAATGTCCTACACAAAAATGAATTGTTGGTCCTCAGGAGGATAATGACATTTGAAGCCAAAAGTATCAAATATGATAAAAAAACAAAAAAACATGTGCAGCATTTTGTTACTAATGGTACTAAAATCAGTTTAATGTAAAAAAAAATAAATAAATAAATATAAAAAATAAAAAAAAAATAGAATTTTCGGACAATTCTTTCAAATGTCAGGCTATACAGGGTTAAATCGTATCTGTTCGAATTCATAGCAATGTGATCATATCACTTTTTGATACCTGTGTTGAATATCACTTGGACTTTACGCAATTATAATTAACATAAATGTGTTAAGTTGATTTCAAGTGCACTGGTTCAGTATTTTCCATAAAGCTGCTTTCCCTTTCTTTTCAGTGTACTTCAGCCAAGGCTAAATTGTAAAATGAAATGATTTAAAATTCCATCATAATTTATCTTTATCTTTTAATATTTTATTGTGTTTGTTGTCAGACACAGAGGGAGTTTTCTGAACGTCTGAGCTGAGGCTCAAATAACAAGAAAAGCACCATAAAAACGATCATAAATGTAATCCTCTATTCGAGGCTGTGTGATGGCTTTGTGTGAGGAACAGATCTAAATTTAAGTCTTAATGATCAGCATTCCCATCCCATCCGGTGTAACAGTCAGATTATTGGCTCTCACATGTCTAGTGACCAGTCATGACATACTAATGTTTGGATAATGGATGCACCGATATTGAATTTCTTGGCCGATACCAATATAATTCACAGCTCATTGTGGCCGATACCGATACTGATAATGATATATTTTTAAAAAAGTTCTAATTAAAAAGTTCTTTAACTTGGTAGCTAATTCATTAAAAGCTTCTCATTTGAAAAATATGTGACATTTAAAAGCTTGGAATTTGGATTTGCTGCTATTTAAGGTTTGGCTGATGTAACATGAACCAGAAATGTGCCTATATTACAGATGAATGCTGATTTGAATGACAAATAAATGACAATACACTTGCATAAATTATTTGGTGCCTATTTATACCAGTGTTTACGGTAATCCTGTTGACTCGCTAACAGAGAGAATTAACTTCAAACAGCTGAAATAATGCATTAAGCCAAAATGAGGCTATAAACTGCAAGTAACGAACATTAAACAACAAAACACACAATACTAACCGTAATCTCTGTATACATGGTGTAATATTTATGCTAGCAGCAAAATGAGTGTGTTAGCATGCGCTTATGCACGTCTCATTCACAGACGCTTGTTGCAGTGCTAATCTGTGACAGTTCTACTGTATAATTTATGAAATGTAACACAAAAATCATAATGAGAATAGGTAACATCATACAGATCGAATAGTCATGAGTCATAAAGTTAGAAAAGTCTCAACTTGTAAAATACTGTTCAACAAGCATATTCGTTTCACTCACAAACTAGTGTTTTTAACCATCTTGAGTCACTCTGTGAGAATTATTTCTATATCTATGCACTGCGTTAGATTTTATTTGGGCTTGTTTTAATCGCAATGCAGTGCTGTAAGTAACAATGTGCTATTTCCCACATTTTGTTTATTTTTCATAAGTAATAAGCGAAATTTTTGCCCAAAATTGCCTTATGAAACAAACAGAATGTGGGAAATGGTCCTTGCAGCAAATTCGCCACTGATAATTTTCGCATGCAAATGAGTTTTGCGGCAAACTTGAGGCAAATTGTCAATTGTTGCCAAAGGTTTGCCGGAGGTTCACCACTACCAGCGAAGAGCTGCAAACATTTATGGTGAATCACAAGCTCATTTGCATGTGAAAATAATGAGCTGCAAATTTCCTGAAAATTTGACATGAGCATGCCGCAAGTGAATGAACCTCATGGTGAGCCAGGAGGGGTACACTCAGAATGGAATATGAACTACGTATAGTCATATAATATGAATTAACCACTTCACGAACCCAGTCGGGAAGGAAGTTTATTTATAATGAAAGCACCATCCTGCTGCAAAACATATGACTTGTAAGGACACACCGTTTGTCCATGCCCATGAAGAGGCTATTCCTCTAGTTGAATATGCTTTAACACCAACTGGGCAATTCGCACCCTGCGACTCATAAGCCAGGGCGATCACATCAACGATCCAGTGAGAAGTCTTTGCTTGGACATGATTTTGTGCATCCTCCATAGCAGACAGTCTAAATTGGCAGGTGTGCTCAACATATGTGTGTAGCACTTGCACAGGGCATAACAAATGCAAGGACTGAACCTCATCCAAAATAAATAGAGGAGAGAAAAAGGTTTGAAGGTGAACAACCTGCGCTTTGAAGGGCGTGGTTAGAACCTTTGGCACATAGCCTTCCCTGGATTTGACAGTGGCTTGAAAGACCAGACCAAACTCCAGACATGAATTATCGACTGACTGTGCTTGTTAATCACTGACCCATTTTACTGAGGCCAAAGTCATCAGTAATTCGGTCTTAAGAGAAAGCACATGTAATTCAACATAGTCCAGAGAAATGCAGATTATAGTCACCAGATAAACTCTGAGCATTGATGGAGTGAGCCCTGCATCCAATTGCTCTAAAAGAAATGTAAGAATTTGGGGTATGGGGCAGTTCACTGGGTCTTTGCTGTGTGAAAAGCACCAATTAGTGAACACATTTCATTTCAGTGCGTAAAGACGTCTCGTGGACGGTGCTCTAGCCTGTAAATTGTGTTCATATACGACTTGCTTGTCCACTGCACTCTGTTCAGAGGCCACACGTGTTGGCTTCACAGCTCTGGCTGGGAATGCTGAATCGTGCCTTGTGTTTGAGAGAGAAGGTCTCTCCTCAGCGGTATTTCCCATGGAGGCCCAGCCAGTATGTCTACCATCTCCGGAAACCAGGACTGATTGGGCCATTTTGGTGCGATTAATAGAACTGTTTCCATGTCCACTCGGACTTTGCTGATGACAGAATGAAGGAGGCGCACCAGGGGAAATGCATACTTACGATTTATAAACTACTTTTGTGCTGTCCAAACGAATCAGAATGTGGTGATTCATGATGTCAGAATGAAAAGCTCTCAAAGCTAGAAAGGCAGACAGTTGCTCTAGGCGGTAGATGTGCCATGCCCGTTTCGCACATGTCCAGGTGCCAAAAGTCAGGTGTCCATCACACACCACGCCCTAACTTGTGTTGGATGCATCTGTGGTCAGCACTTTTCTACTGAAAATTTGACCCAGCATGACACCTTGTTGGTAGAAGGCTGGCGCTGTCCATGGTGATAGAGCAGCCAGACAGCAGCGAGTCACCACGATGCGCCCGAGGCTCCAGGCGCAATGTGGAACATCGCTTGAGCCAGTACTGGAGAGGTCTCGTGTAACAGACCTAACGGAATGACAGTGGATGCAGCTGCCATGAAACCTAGAATTCTCTGAAATGACTTCAGTAGTAATGTTCTCTCAGTTTGAATTGAGACAGACATCGAAGAATGGTCTGTACTCTCTCGTTCGTGAGGTGCGTACGTGCCCACAGAGTCAAGACAAGCTCCTAAAAAGGAGATTTACCGCCTGGGGAAAAGAGTGCTTTTTGCCCAGTTGACATTCAGACCCAGATTTTTCAGATGGCAAACCAGCCAGTCTCTGTGTTCGCTCAGTAGTGCCTCTGATTGGCTAGTAATAACCAATCACCAAAGTAATTCAAACACACACACACCATTCATTTTCAATGGGGCGAGCACCGCATCCATACATTTTATGAAGGTGCGGGGCTCCAGAGACAGACTGAAAGGAAGGACTTTAAATTGATATGCAGTTCCCTCAAAAGCAAATCTCAGAAACTGCCTGTGACACGGTGCAATTGGTACATGTAGTATGTGTCCTTCAGATCTATCCTAGGCTGATGCAGCTGCCTTTGTTTTGGCCATGGTTTGTGTGGCTTTACCGGTGGCTCAGCAGCGAATTTCGGTGGCGCTGAGGCAGCAGGTGTGGGGTTTTTAGCCGGGTGCTGGCCTGAGACAGTGCGGGAGCGAACAGGTTGTGATGAAATATTGCTCCGTTTTGACATGTCTCGTAGCCTGCGAGTGTTGTTGTGTCATGACGTAGCGCTCAGCAAAAGTCTCTTGACGATGTCCGGACTGCAGGAACCATTCATCAAGGTGAGATTTTTCAGGTTCCTCTGGAGGTGACCACTCGAGACTGAGCTCTTCGACCACCCTTGGAAGGATGCGAAGCATCTCCTTGTCAGTGGTGCGTGCACGTTCCCAGCCCTTGCTGGGGGAAGGGGTGGCAAAGTTATTCATTGACCACTCGCCAGATGCAGCGAGAGGAGTAACATCATCCCCAGCATCAGAACCGCCGAACGTGATGAGGACGTGCTCTCCTGCAGAGGGCCGAAGCTAGTCACATACATACAGTAGCAGCATAGACGCAGTATATGGAGATTGAGGGGCTCGTGGGGTGTGTGCCGGCACGAGATCCACCTCAAATTTATCCTGCTCGACCCCACGGCCCCGCCGTGCCTCCTCATGCGATCCCTCAGAAGTCACAGAAGAGGCAGGTGGGAGGGCGCAGGAGGCTGAATTGTCACTCAGAACGAGGGCAATTTGTGAGCGGTGTCTTGACACTCATGCAAAGTATATATAAGTTAATAATATTTTGATTTTCCCGGTTATAATATATCGCCATCGATATATCGTGCATCCCTAGTTTATATGTGTATTTTTCAATGAGATGCGACTGCCTTCATGGAGAGGAAGATTTTCATCAATTAAAAACTATAGTTTAACTTTGTTTCCACACACTGAGCTGTCCTGAGACTTCGGAGGACTTTAAATGCAGCATGAGTCATTTGGAATACATTCATAGTGCCTTTTTTTTGTCATTTTATGGAATAAATTGTTGTGAAATTACTTGTATCTGCTTGTTACGTCGTTTATATTGTTGAGAATTGGTTAAGGTTAGGTACTCAACAATATCTATATAACAGTGTAATGTCACTAAAAGTACTGGTGGCAGAGGGAAAATCTCAGTATTTCATCTCTACTTCCATGTAGTACCTCAACCTCGCTGAGTGATGACGACAAACTACAGCCGGTGCTAGCCAGACATCACTTCAGTCTATTATGATGGACTTCAGAGGATGAACTGATGCCAACTCCAACCATAAGACATGGGATACTTCATATGCCACCGCCTGAACCTTGGACTTAGGATAGACCCCACCGAACCTCACCGAAATGACCTGCAGGTTAAACTGCGATGCACCTCATTGATCTCTGCCTACATCACCTTGGTCCAATGATGGACTACACTCTTAAAATGGAATACATAGACTATAAATTATTTGCCAACAAAAGCCTTCATCAGCCAACTAACAAAGGACAATGCATCTCTGTGAACTTCTGCAGTTAATCCAGGATGAACTTCAAAGACATTAGTCATTAATCTTACAGTTCATACAAAATCTTTTTTTAAACACTGGACCTTAACACTTAGTTTACAAAATTTTAACCATGACCTGCACTGCACATAAATAACGATTATTGGCATTATATTAGCTAGAGAGGAACTGGCCCCCACAGTGAGCCTGGTTTCTCCCAAGGTTATTTTTCTCCATTAACCAATGGAGCAAGTTTTTTGTTCTTTGCCACAGTCGCTTTTGGCTTGCTCACTGGGGTTTAAATACAATTATAATTTTATTTTTTTTATTTTTTCTAAGACTTTATAGTTATTACAGTTTTCATTTTCTATTAATGCATGATTTTCTGTATAGCAGCTTTGAAACGATGTGTGTTGTGAAAAGCGCTATATAAATAAAAATGACGACTTGAAATAGAAGAACAATCAAACATAGTACTAATCAAATGAAAAATAGTTAAAAATGGTGTGATAAAATGAATCTGAGGTTCTATAGAAAATGTATGGTGCTTAATTAACTCTCATGTTCAATGTAGTCTCATAGTATGAACGTTACTATAACTACATTTTTGCAAATTCAGTTTTACGTGCTGCATTCTATGTTTCGTTTCAGTTTCCTGGTGGAAGTAACACTAGAGACTCTACAAAAATTGTGCATGACTTTATAAACACTTATTTTTTGCACTATTACTCACACACTGCTATGTTATGATATCGAAATGATTTTACTCTAACGCATTGATTGAAAAACAATACATTTTAACGCTTGTTTTACAGACTTACCTAAATTTACACACTTATTCCAATGTGATCAGCTTGCACGGTAGCTCCCCTGATAGAGTTTTGGACTTTGGACTCGGAAGACAGCGGTACGAGCCTGACAAACACGCAAGTTGACACGTGAGATGAAACTGTCATAGAAGAAACGCAAAATGATGTGGTTGCTTCAGAAAATTTGCTTTTCATATTGCATTTGCTTTTTCCACGCTATCGGTTAGGTTTAGGTGGTGGTTTAGGGTAAGGATGTGTGTTTTGTTCACCTTTCATTTGCTTTTAAAACACTATTGATTAGGTTTAGGTTAAAGTTTTAGGTTAAGGAGGTACGTTTTACTCATTAAAACCTCTGTCTAATATTAACCTTAAAAGCCTTGTTTGATTACGACAACATTTCGCTCGCTTTTGGCGCCCCCCGCTGGACATTTCGCTCGGAAACTTCAGCCAAATGTGTAATGAAGCACGTAATTTCTATTTGCGATGTGTAGTGATCACAAGACACTTAAGATCTGATGATATTTAATGTAACTGACATCAAACCTGGTGTGGTGCAACTTGAGGTGCCAAGTTTGAATGTGCAGAAGTGCAAATGAGATTTGAGAGCTACTGAGGGAAAGATTTTAAGTGAATAAGCAATTACACAAAGCTAATATATAGCTTCAGAGACTTGTAAATCAGCGCATGAGTCATATTAACTACTTCTGTGATGTTTTTATGTTGCTTTTCAGCTTTTGTAGCTTGACAGCCCCAGTCAATATTCACTTTCATTGTATGCAAAATAGCAGCTTGTACTTTCTTCTAAACTTCTCTTTTCATGTTCAAAGAAAGAAAGTCATATGGGTTTGAAACAACATGAGGGTGAGTTCATTTTTGGGTGAACTATTCCATTAAAAGTGACTTCAGAATTACCAAACTAATTTAAGCATCATTACAGTTCTAAACTTACAGTGGCAGCTGGAAACGCTCCAAGGGTTATTGGTGTCCCATTGACTGAACATCCTGTCAAAGAGTTAATAAAATATGCTTTTCTGTTGACTGAATTACATAATTTACAACTAAAAATGCAACACGCATTTGGCGCCACTCTGTGGACATTTTCCCCGGCACACGTGCATATCCATTCAACAACAATTCCAGCTTCGGCCACTGGGGGCAGTGATACGAATTTCTGTAATCACAGACCGATTTCAGCAGCAGAACATTCAACCTCAGTCTGATCAGTCTGAACTGAGTGTCATATTGAATTCTAACTTCTAGTTAAATACATATACATCTATATCATTAATTCATATTAAAGTCTTGAGTATAATTTAAACAAATTTCTAGCTGTTATGCTTAATTCTGTGTTCTGTGTGTTTGTCTGTGGCTTACATGTTGATTAGTCAAAATCTATGAAGTACAGCCTGAAGGGAAGTCATGACTTGGGAAGGTCCTGAGGAGAAACATAAATCCCCGTCTACACCATGATGGGTTTTAGCTGTGGGCTGTATGACCTTTGATTGAGTGTCCATCTCTACACAGCACCCTAGAGTCCTTGAAAACCCAGTCACTGACATGTGTGTGAAGGTTTATTTGTGTAGTAGTGACAAAACTTTGTGACATATCTTTGTGATGTCTGAAATCTTTAGCAAACCTAGTCAGTTTGGTGTAACCCGTACAGGTGAATGTTGAGAAGAAAGAACATCTCACAGGCATCAGGAAAAGGGCATTGAACCAAAAGAAAGATCACATATTAAATCTCTTTCAAATCTCCGTTGTTTCTCCTTGGCAGCAATTAAAATGAATAGAGAAAAAGACCCCAGAAGCCTAGAAGTCTATGACCTTAGATAACTAATACATACAAAAGCCAGACTTAACTTTTAGAGATTTTACTTGCTATGTCAAGTAACTACGCATGCTTTAACGATATACTAAGTATCATAATTTCGAAGTACATACCATAAACATCTTGACCATGTGTGACCTTGTGTATGTCTGTGAGTGTATATTGAGAATGATTGATTGATGTCAGGGCTATAATCTTTTATACTTCATCCACCATCTGCTCCATGTCCAATAAATCACTCCAAACATTGAAGTGTAACATACAATACTTTAAAATTATTACAATTATTCCTGATAGGAGCAGTGTTGGGTAAGTTACTTAAAAACAGTAATGCACTGCAAATTACTAATTATTTCTCTAAAATTGTAATCAGATTACTTTACTAAACCTTTAAAGACAGACGTACCATGAACTCCGAGGTTGTAAATCTATGTATATGCTTCTGTTGAAGCCAACAGTCTGCGTTATTTCATCTTCTTTTTTAAAAGTCATGTTTAAAACTATAATTTCTGGTGAAGAAATACACTTCCCATGATCCTGAAAAGAAAGATCCACCAATCAGAGAATCACGGCAAACATGCGCTGCAGCGGCTGCCCACTCCCATGATACACTGTGAATTATGTAATCGAGTCGGTTTTCCTACACTCTCAAACTACATGTATCTTTGCAAATATCTGAATATTTTGCAATCCAATCAAGCTCTATTTATTTTATACTTCAGTCATATCAATAATGTTAAATGAATAGTTGTATATTTTTCCATAACTGTCACGGTCCTGTCACTCTGTCAGTCTGGTTTTTGTCTGACAGGACCGTGTCATCACCATCCCATGTCTGTCTCGTGTTTTGTTGTCTGTCTTTGTGTGAGTGCATGGTTTCGGTTGTATTCCCTGCCTGTCTTGTTTCATGTCGGGAGGACGGTGTTTGGATCCTGACTTACAGTCTGGTTCGGTTTCGGTCTGTGTCGGGATCCGAATACTCATGCTCTATGTCTGTCTGTTACTGACATGGGTGTATCGTGCTTATGTCATCCTGGCAGCATGCACTCGTGTCAATAGTTTGTCTGTCTCTCGCAAACATGGGTGCGCCTTGCGTCACGTTGCGCGCCCGGGTCGCGAACTGTCTTCACTTTGTGCTGAGGCTCGGTCACTTCGGTTTAAGGTGTCGGGTTTGTGTGTGGCCAAACTCTCGCACAGGTGTCCTGTCTTGTCTTTGTTGCCTGTTGCATGCGCTCTGGTTTTGTTTAGTGTGAGAATGCGTGCCGTCGCTTTGTTTGGCGTTGCTACGCATTCCGTCATCTTGTTTGTCGGTTGGCATGAGCGTATATTGACTTATTGTCTTGGCGACGTGCGCTCATGCCATTCGGGTGTTTCGTTGTCCTGTGAGAGCATGTGGCTTTGTTTTATTTCTGTATTCTTGATTTCTCTCCCTATTTTAGCCACCTTGTGTGTGCTGTCCAGTGCCAATTCGTCTTGTTTTCCAGTCGGTCTTGTCTATGTGTTGGTGATGTTTAATCGGTCCTGTTTTATCCCTGTTCTTGGTCCGGTCGGTCCTGGTCCCTGTTTCATCTGCCCCAGCCCCTTTTCAGTTAGCTCTGCCCTGGACTTAGTGTTTTTTTCCCCTACGGGGTAGTTTGAGTTTTTTCCTTTATTTTTGTGTGAATAAATTCCCTTGTTTTTTTCAACTCTGCGTTTGGGTCCTGAGCCTCTGTACTTCTCTGCTGATTCACACCTTTGTCTATTAGTCTGATTGTCACGTATTTAAAGATGAAATGATGCGTCCCATATAAAATCTGTCTGAAAAGTCCACACATTGTGCTAAAACTGTGGAGGGTGTGGTAAGGGACCATCTGAAAAGTCCACAGATTGTGCTAAAACTGTGGAGGGTGTTGTAAGGGACTGTCTGAAAAGTCCACAAATTGTGCTAAAATTGTGAAGGGTGTGGTAAGGGACCGTCAGAAAAGTCCCACCAATGTGCTAAAACTTTGGAGGGTGTGGTAAGGGACCATCTAAAAAGTCCACACATTGTGCTTAAATGTGCTAAAACTGTGGAGGGTTCAGTAAGGGACCATCTGAAAAGTCCAAACATTGTTCTAAAATGTGCTAAAACTGTGGAGGGTGTATTAAGGGACCATCTGAAAAGTCCACACATTGTGCTAAAAATGTGGAGGGTGTGGTAATGGACCGTCCAAAAAGTCCACACATTGTGCTAAAACGTGCTAAAACTGTGGAGATTGAGGTAACGGACCATCTGAAAAGTCCACACATTGTGCTAAAATGTGCCAATTGTGTCAGTTGTGTCAAATAGTGTCAATGGAAATTGCGTCATGAGTTGGAGAGCATACATACTGTACTATTCTTACCCTGCAATAAATCTCCTTTGAAATATTCCTTAGCACATGCCTGAATATATTGCTAATGTGGCTTCCGAACAGAAGTCTAAAATAATCATTTGTATTGAATATCTATTCTTAAAACAGGCAAAACAATATACTGGGTTTTCAAGATAAATTAAGCCCACAGCATTAATAAAAACCTGTACAGCCAGTCAAGCAGAATGTTTTAAACATATGTGCCTTCGAGCACAAACGCAAGGCGGGAAAATGCTAAAACAGGACTAAAAATAATTTTAGCACTAGTTTTGCAAATTTTTCTCCTCCTGGAGAACAGACAGCTGTAACATCATGGGATGTGGAAGATGAGTCACCGATCAGATGCCAGCGGTACCAGCAGGGTTGCAAATGCCACCAAGGAAGTGAATGCTGCATAGTTTACTGATGCATCATAAAACATTTTTTTTAAATTAAATGCATTTTGAATTTTGTCACACATTTTGTCGCCTCATGATGAAGTGATGTGTGTGCTAGTTGGTTATGGTTACCTTTGAACTATTCACCATAATAATTAGCCAGTGTCTGGCTCTTCAAAACTCTCTCTCTCCATCCTGCTAAGTCACATTTTGCCCTTTCGTGCCCTCGCTCATTAAATACGGTGTAAGCCTATGTTTAAATCCAGTGAATGACACGGATGTGTGAGTGTGTTTTTATAAGCTCGTGCTGGGTTTGTGTGACACGTTCAGCCCATGGGAGGGTAATTGGCTAATGGCATTTAACACACGCTTCAGAATGAGTTGATGAACACAATGCACTGTGGGATACTGAAGCACAACGCCATGCTGGGAGTTACTCATAAACTTAGCCTATCTACACTGGATGTTAGCGGCACGTTGTGACGCATCAAAACTAAACCACTCCTATTATAAAGAATAAAGCTGTCTACACTGGAAGCATTGGTAACATTTCAAGGGTCAACAATAATGCACAAGCATGAATAAGACAGTAATTAATGCACTGAATGTAGAGTAAGGCTATCTCAGCTATAATTTACAAATAATTAAACATCTTATTTTTGAGTAGAAATTAATGCAATTAATGCTCTATTTCAGATATCATATATCAGATTTACTAAACAATATGTAGCCAGTAATTAAAGGTGCTCTCAGTAATGTTTGTGTCATATTGGACCTACAGTGCCACCTAGCGGCTTGGATGCAGCATCATTCAAAATCAATAGTTTTCCGTTTAAGATGCCATTGTAGAAATGTAGTATTCACAGTCAGCCATGATTCATTTAATCTAAGAGTGAAAGTGTCCAATATCAAGGTGGTTACTGAGATTAAGCAAGTAGTATTTGGTTGGTCATGTGATTCTAACATGGTGGCCCCCATGTGCGGACCCTCTCTTCTGTTCTGTTCACTCAACCTCACTTTAAAACATTTCATTTTATTCCACTAGGTGGTAGAAAGCACTCGAAAAATTTAATTGTTTCTCTATCACATTCCATCACAATATACATATCTGAAATGTAGGTGGAGCTCTAATGCATATTAGCCCTCACAGATGTGCTCGTCCATAGACATTCAATCTAATTTTCAGTTCATGCACCACCCTTGTTGTTTCATTGAGTATCTCGGCCTCTGAGTGGACTAGAAGCTCAATCTAGGTGTCATTAGAAAGTTGAAATCCTCCAATGATATAAAACATTTTATCATCAATAATCGAAAACTTTCTAATGATTTGTTTTGCATGCTTTTCCTGCTGGATGGCATATTTTGTTCTGGACATCTAAGATAAAACAATGGATTATTCAGCCAAGCAAGCTCAGAGACAAGTAATAAATGTTTAATTTTTTAGAGAACTTCCTAAGGTAAAAGCAGATATAACGTTTTTAGCTATTCCCGAATAGCTCCTTATGAATAGCTTACAGCAGCAGTTATTGGAGCATAAAAATGAGACGTTTGTATTTGATGACTTATAGAAATCATATTTTTTTAACTTTGTACTTCTTGTAATTCTGTGATATTAAGGCAAAGTTAACTGTACACATTACACATTCCTGAGAATGAGAGCTTTTATTTGATATATGACTTGCCCATTTATGTGCTAAGGACTTTTATATTCAATATTTCTACCCCATTACCCATCAATGTTTTGAGGCCTTATTTTTTTATTTTATGTAACATAAATGCAGAAGTGATGGTTATCTATAAAAAGTGCAGATTCAAATGATACCTCATATGCATGACTTATGTTTACGGAGACTTTAACTTTTTAAGCGTAAACTTTTTTCACGATATAGCGCCCCCCTTTGGACCCACCAGAATAATCCGGGTTCAATCCAGGTTAAGATCAATCTACAGCATTTATGGCATAATACTGATTACCACACAAAATCAGCAAAATCGAAGTTTCAGTGAGGCACAATGGAAGTGAATGGGGCCAATTTTTGGAGGGTTTAAAGGCAAAAATTTAAAGCTTTTCATTTTATAAAAAAGCACTTACATTAATTCTTCTGTATTATTTGAGCTTCTGTATTAAGTTGTTAAATCATAATTTTTACAGTCATTTTAGGGTTTTAGGGTTTGCTGACTTTATATTGTCATGGCAACGAAGTTGTAAAATTGGCTATAACTTTACACAGAAAAGGTTAGTTAGTGATTTTATCACACTAAAATCATGTTAAAACATATATTGTTTATGTCTTGTGTCTATACTTTTAAAACAGTGAGTATTTTGATGGTTACAGATTGGCCCCCATTCACTTCCATTGTAAGTGCCACACTGTAACCCAGATTTGTGCTTTTTTATAAGAAAAGGAGGGACGAGTCAAACTAAATTTTTTGTGGTAATCAATATTGTGCCACAAATTATGTTGATTGAGCTTAACTTGTATTGAACCCGGAATATTGCTTTAATTACATTACTTTCTACACAAATTGAAATATTTAATAAGTTGAATATTATGGCTAAGATAGCCTTACTATGCATTCAGTTAATTATTAATTACTGTCTTATTCATGCTTAACTAGTGCATTATTGTGGACCCTTATAATAAAGTGTTACCGCAACTTCAGTTGACAGATGGCCCAACCAAAGCTTCAGCCATTTTATTATCTTGTCAGTCTGAAATAAAACTTTACTTTCGAATATCATGTGTCATTTTTTGTTGTTGTTTGTTTTTGGCCATGAATTGTATTTGTTATATATTTAAATAACTTCTGATCTCTAATAATTTAGTACATTTTGATGCCAAAGTACTTCAGTTGAACATAAAGGATAATACATAGTTATTTACACATTTAACCGGTGCTTCGATGGTAGCACGTTCTGTTGCATCTTGTGCACTGAAAAAAAAAATGACTAGTCAAGTTTGCGTACACAGTTTTTTTCTTTCTTTTTTTTTATCCCCTTTTCTTCCAATTTGGAATCCCCAGTTCCCACTACTTACTAGGTCCTCGTGGTGGCGCGGTTACTCACCTCAATCAGCTTCTGAGACAGTCAGTCTGCGCATCTTATCACGTGGCTCGTTGTGCATGACACCGCGGAGACTCACAGCATGTGGAGGCTCATGCTACTCTCCGCGATCCATGCACAACTTACCATGCGTCCCATTGAGAGCAAGAACCACTAATCGTGACCACGAGGAGGTTACAACATGTGACTCTGCCCTGCCTAGCAACCGGGCCAATTTGTTTGCTTAGGAGACCTGGCTGGAGTCACTCAACACACCCTGGATTCAAACTCGCGACTCCAGGGGTGGTAGTCAGCGTCAATTCTCACTGAGCTACCCAGGCCCCCGCCTGCATACAGTTTTTCAAAATAAATCTTAATAGTATAAAACTAGGTAAAATCTGCTTTATGACATAATACTGATTAAAGTGGGTGAGTAAATTTAACTTAAACATTTTAGTAAATGTAATAACTTTTACTTAGAAATATAATATACATGGTGCTAGAATAAACTTTATTTAAATATAAATAAACATCTTATATTTAAATAAAGTTTATTCTAGCACCATGTATATTATATTATATTATATTACCAATATTGTTATCTTCTAGCATGCTTACGTGTTTGGTACTCTTGCAGAAAGACCTGGAACATGATTACTAATTGAAAGATTGACTCATACCAAGCATAAGGTCCCAAGACTTTAACAGGACACATGAGCTGTTACTATGGTGATGGCCTGCTCTGGGAAATAAATATGAACTAGTCACATTGCAGAATGGTGAGAAATTAGTTTGACAAGTTGAAGTTTAAAGAAACCTTGAATCAACTTTTCCAACTCATTTTTTCAAATGAAATTTGAAGGGCAATAGTGCGATGTTCTGGTTAAGAAAATTAAAGGGATAGTTCACCCGAAAAGTAAAGTTCTGTCATCATTTACTCACCTTCAGGTTGTTCCAAACTCATGACTTTCTTGTTATCCAGAATGTTAGCTTCAGTCATCTTTCACTTTTGGATTCACAACCTTCTTTCCTTTAAAAGTAGATACGCCTATTTATTTATTTTTTCAAGCTATCTGTCATTACATGGTTAGTTGCATGTTTTTTCTCAGCTGTCTGCAACCTAACTGTTGAGAGCCACTGTGCAAATTCATTTCCAAACCACAATCTTCAACCGATTGCAATTATATTCACAGTTCTATATATTTTAAACGAATGGGAATGTGAATGCTGGTGCCGCATCTGTCCACATATCTCTCTAATTGTTAGAGTTGTGTGTGTGTGCTCTGGGAGTTGTCTTGTGTTCATTACTACATAAGAAGGAAAGGTCAGGCCCCAGGAGTCCACATGTCTAATTCTGACTCGAACAAACTGAAAGCATGTTACCTCACACAAACATAAAACAACATGTGATCATGAAAAAATCTGATAATGAAGACCTTTACATGGACAATTAATTACATGGTGTGCCTATTAATTAATCGAATTAATTGCATATATAAATATTTTCCCTTTTTAGGTGGCTGTGTCAAGTGAATCGTTAATCGCTGCTGTGGATGCATGATTTCCTACATAGATTGCAATATTACAATTCAGATCTTTTTAAATGAGGAAACAAATACTGAGTGCACCTTTAAATCAGTCCAAAATGATTTCTTTTTTTTCTGCCTGCACGGAACAACTTTCTGATTTTGACACACTAATATTGTAATTCTTATATCATTTAATTGTGATACTTTTGTTGTATTTTTTGTTGATTCTGACGTGACATAATGTACTTTGTGTGTGCGTGTGATTTTTCTTGCATGACCCATAATACAGTTTCCGCAACTACATTTTACACAGTGTTGTGGTGTTGACCAGTTTCCATGGAAACAAGTTACCACATTGCTAGGTGTTTCTGCAACTATGGACACTTTTGGCCCTGTGGACTTTAGTAATCGCAAAATCTCCACTAAAACAAAGTTATTTTGAAGCCATTTTCTCAGTTTCAGTGTTGGCATGGTGAATGTGTTTTGTCATTGTAAAGCAGTACGGCTAGTTACGGTAAGTACATAGACACATTCAATTTTCATTCTGAATGATGTACAGTGACAGACTATCATTGTCTTCCTTGTCCTTGACTTCTTTTACTAAATGGTCTCTCATTTTTATGCTCACTATTTCAGGCTATTCATAGAAAGCATTTATGATGATTGAGGATCACACTGTGCTTCAGGTAATTTAATAAGATTGTTATTCTTGGCTGCAGTGTATAAACATAGAGCTGTTAAAGGACACTGAAGATGTCAGCAACCAATGGCAGATTTCTGGAATCTGTTAGAAAACAGTAATTATTTTTGCGATTCTGTTTGGTGACGCTAGTGGCACAGAAATTATACGCTTCAGCTTAAGGACAATGACACTGATAAGTTAATAAATGTGGATAAAAACATGAAGTGAGAATATGATTAAAGTATGGAAATGCAATAAAGTCTAAAGTCTGAAGTCTCAAGGAAAGAAAGCAGTTTAAGGGATTGACAGTTAAAGAAAGAGAAAGTGTTGAAGAAGAGAGAGAACTTGACTCTGGTTAAGGTCTTGGTCATTAGAGCTTGCTTCTTCGCTGTGAGTGTTGTACCATTGACATTTCCACCAAAATGAGTCTTTATTAATTGATATTGTCCTTCGAAAGGTTAACTATCCCATTGTATCTCAAATCCTCCTCCTTACTGTCCTGAGACGACTGTTGTCGTATAACAAAGTTTCAATGACAGAGCTGTGCAAACCTACTGTAGGAATAGAGCAACACAGTTGGTTTATGGAGGTAAAAAAAAAATCCCATACATTTTCTCCATAGCGAAACTTTTAACAAATAATGCATAAACTTTTCAACAAATACCTATCATAATCTCTGAGGTTGCAAAGCAATGATAAAAGCTTCTGTCAAAGTCAATGTTATTTCAAATAAATGTTTTAAAACTCGTGTTTAATAGCTGAATTCCTTGTGAACTGCACTAGGGTAATCCCAACCTGGTATCACTGAATCACGTTACTATACCTACATTTTTGCAATAATAATTCTTACGTGCCTTTATGTATGTATAGCTGCAGTTTCCTGGTGAAATTAACACTAGACGTGCTACAGTAACAATGACTTCTTTTCCCTTCCACACAAATCACTAGTAAAATGGCATATTATCAATTAATGTATGCTCTGTTCTTCTCACAATGCTATTTTATGACATCTAACCCCTTAAACTCTGTTGGACCTGCTAGGGGGCACTATATCATGAAAAAAAGTTTACGCTTAAAACGTTAAAGTACCCGTATACATAACTCAGGCATATGAGGTATCATTTGAAAGCTTAGAGTCTGAACTTTTTCAGAGATTACCATCACTTCTGCAGTTATGTTACATAAAATAACAGAATAAGGCCTCAAAACATGTCGTAAATTAGCGCCCTCTAGAGGTAATGGGGGTAGAATTATTTATATGAAAATAAAAGTCCTTCACATAGCACCTAAATGGACAAGTCTCATTCTCATTCTCTTTATTTTGTTGCCTTAATACCACAGTTCAAAAGATTTTCAAAAGAATCACAAAGTGAAATATGATTTCTGAAAGTCATCAAATACAAACATCTCTTTTAAGCTCCGATCACTGCTGCTTTAAGCCCCAAATAGCTAAAAACTTTACTTCTGCTTTTACCTTAGGCATTTTTTTTTTAAATTAGCCATTGTTTACTTGTCTGTGAACTTTGCTTGGCTGAATAATCCATTGTTATATCTTAGATGTCCAAAACAAAATATGCCATCCAGAAGGAAAAGCATGCTAAACAGATCATCAGAAAAATATGTTTTTGACTATTGATGATGTTTAATATCATCGGAGGATCTCAGCTTTCTAATGACACCTAGATTGAGCTTCTAGTCCACTCAGAGGCCGAGATATTCAATGAAACAACAAGGGTGGTGCATGAACTGAAAATTAGACTGAATGTCTATGGACGAGCACATCTCTGAGGGCTAATACGTGTTAAAGCACCACCTACATTTCAATTCTGTATATTGTGATGGAATGTGATAGAGAAAAAATATTTCTTCTAGTTCTTTCTGTTATCTTGTGGAATGAAATATGGCTTTCCAAAGTGAGGTAGTGTGAACAGAACCAGAATTACATGTTTACAAAGTCAGGACAACAACACAAAATTATTATTATTATTATTATTTAAATAATTTTCTGTTTATCGTAATATTATAAACACATACAATATTATTTATTAGTAATTAGAGTCTTTTTTTTTATTTGGGGGGATTTCTGAAAAGAATTAAACCAATTTTTTGCAATTAGTCCATAGTATGTGTGAATGGTGAGCTTTTAAATTTGAGTGTGAAAAACTGTGGGCGGCAGCCCAAACATGCACCAGAATTTAAGGGGCTAAACACTTTACTATTGTGCATGAATTGTAAGACAATGCATTTTAACTAGTGCTGTCAGTCAATTCAAATATTTAATCACGATGAATCTTTTCAGAGTTAATTAATCGCAGATTTTTTAAAGTACAGAAATTTGACTCTACATAAACTTATTTTCCTGCCAAAATGCATTTAGTTCCTTCTTAGGAAAGAAACAAAACAATATGTAACAATAATGTTTAATTAACATTTTCTGAACAAAGCCTTCCACAGTATAAAGATAAAAATACACTAAAATAGCACCAATTCATGTAACATTCAACATTTCCCAAAGTCTAAGTGGGAGTTTGACTAATTTAAAGAACTAGTCACCACATAGGTTTAATATTCATTGTGATGGGCATTACATTTCTTAAACTCTCATCCTCCACAATATTAATCAGCCGGCAGACTGTGGCTATCCGCTTTTACATGATTGATATTGTACTACTCTTACTGCTTCTGCCATATCTATGTAGTATGTCAGAAATAGTAAAAGTAGTACATAGAATACCATTCCAAACACAGCCAACATCTTGTTATACTTTTAGAGCTGACACTGCCCATGTAATAATACTTCATCCTAATTGTCTGGTAATCATTTATCAGGCTCTTACTGATTAAAATACAGTCAGCTGAAAACAGACAAAGCCAGTTACATTTCTTCCTACAATCAGAGAGTATTAGAACAGGAAAACCATTAGCTTGGTCCATAATTCACAAAGGTCCATGCTTTAAAGCCCTTGACTCTACTTTGGCTTTTTGAAAATGTACCATATTGTTCTTGTACCACAGGTAAAAGTAAAACCATGCATTGTTCCTAACTAGCATGGTTCCATAAAACAAACTATGCATTTTTCATAACACAAACAGCCTAATAAGCTAAACACATTTAGAAATGATGAATACAAAATATGAAAACATTGAAACTGATTAAAAGTGCTGCTCTGTCCATTGAGCCATGCTGACAATTGATCTGGGTAGCACATAGCGATGTTTAGTTCCTCTATTGCTGTGTTTACCATTTTATATTTCTCATACCCAACAGGAAACAACAGTGCATCAAAGAGAGTTGGCCAATTTTGTAGGCCAATCAATGCAACTATCGGTTTTCATGAAAGTATCGGTTAGGTTTAGGTTTAAGGTTTAAGGTTGGGGGTAGGTTTTGTTGATTTAAAACTTGATACAGTATTAACTAGGGCTGTCAATTTAATGTATTAATTCAGTGCAAGTAATTATCTAAAAATGATGTGTAAAAAATGTACCCAATTAATCATGTCCCCGGACCGTAATAAGGAATATTCCTTCCAAATGAGCAACTCAAGCTTGTAGTACCACCTGTTTTCTCCAGGGGGCATTAAATGAAACTCCAGCTGTATAGGCAACGTGCAGCGTTTACAGAGAACAAACCACACTTACTGACAGCAGACAGCACAAGAAGAGAACACATTCTCACGTTCAAACACAGCTTGATGGAGCGCAAATCTGAAGTCAGGGATCTCAAGATGTGTTTTTCTAAGTTTCAAACTTAGTTTAACTTGACACAGCAACCTAAAAATGGTGTGTTTATGACACAACCGAGACACTCCAAAAGTGTCCGTCTGATGCAGGTGTACACGTGTCCTTAGACAAGCCCTTATAATAAATCTCAGACTGACTGACGAATACAATTGCAAAATTGATGGCTTTGAACTGTAGACCAATAATAGGCTTATGTTTAATAATCAACAAAATCATAAACAAAATATTGCATTCTACAGTATTGTCTTTTTTGTATGCCAAAATAAATGTAATGCATTTTAATTATCTGTATTATTATTTTTTATAATATATATATAATTTATAATTATTTATATATAACTATTTAATCATAATATATTGAATTAATGTTATTTGAAGGGCTTTCTCAGCAAATATTTAAGTATGCGATTAATTTGACATACCATGTAATGAATTCACTAAAAAAAATTAATGGACTGACAGCCCTGTTATTAACCTTAAAAACCTTATGGGGCGGTTTCACGGACTGGGATTAACATTAGTCTTAGACAAAAATGCACATTTAAACTGGACTAATTGAAAAAGCATTTCTCTTGCAAAGATTTCAAACAAACTTCTTTCACGTTGTCATTATGGGGTATTGTTTGTAGAATTGTGAGGAAAATAATGAATTTAATCCATTTTGGAATAAGGCTGTAACATACCAAAATGTGGAAAAAGTGAAGCGCTGTGAATACTTTCCGGATGCACTGTATAGACAGGAGCAACCCATTGAATGATTTTGATGAAATCAACTTTCGTGACTGTTTTCTTACGTACAAAAAAAAAAAAAAAAAAAAAAAAATGCAGCTGACATAATTTGTTTGCTTGAACCAAAGCTTTCATCTCACTCTTTTAGGGAAGGCCTATTCCTCCTTCCCTGCAAGTACTGATCAACTTGAGGTATTTGGCATGTGGAACATTCCATCGTGAAACAGGAGATTTGTGTCGCATAAGTGAACCAACTGTGTGCAAAATAGTCCACAAAGTCTGCAATGCTCTATGTGAACTGAAAGATAACTACATCAAGTCCCCTGACGCTGCTGCCCAAGCCATCTACAAGGTGGAGTTCTATGAATATGGTAAATTCCCTGGAGTCATTGGCTGTATTGACGGATGTCATGTTCCCATAAAGTGTCCCTCTACAACAGATGCTGAAGAGTACAGAAATCATAAAAACTGGTTCTCAATAAATGTGCAAGGTGTGTGCACTCCCACTATGCAGTTTTCCAACATTGTTGCATGTTGGAAAGGTGCAACTCATGACTCAAGGATTTTCCAAAACTCCTCTTTGTATGCTCAGTTGGAAGGAGGCCAACATAATGGACTCATACTTGGTGACAGTGGGTATGCACACACCAACTTCTTGTTCACCCCCTATCTTCATGCAGTCACACCTGAGCAACAGCGGTACAACCAAGCTCACATCCGCGCTAGAGGTCTAGTGGAGCACATGTTTGGTGTATGGAAGAGCCGTTTCCAATGTCTCAGAAACGCATTGCGCTTTGAACCAAGAAGATGCTGTATTGTGATAATTGCAACAGCAGTGCTTCACAATTACATCAAACAGCGTGGCTGGCCAGATCCTGAAGTAGATGATGACAATGACCCAGAGATTCCCATAGTTGAGACCAACAATGACAGATATGGACTTGCCTGCAGAGATGCTTTTGCTTTGCAGCATTTCTCACAAAGAAACTCAAATAATTGAAAACAAAAAATGTTTTATTACTTTTTATTTTTATTTTTTTCAGAAACGGACATGCCAGGACCCTAAACTGGACAGAGTCGTCACTGGTGCTGCTTCATGTTTCTCTCCACCTCCTCCATAGCTAACTCAACATTTCAGTATTTTCATCTTCATTCCATGTTCTTCTTTTAAATACTTTAATTTGTGCTCATGAAATTCCATGGGCAGTTGCTCATGTATGGTCAGTCTCTTGGTCCTTCGGCCCAGATTAGTGACACCATCTTCCCTCCTGGCTGCTTCAGATGTAGTGGGCTGACCTGCATCCTGTCTCAGGCCATCCAAGCTCTGGTGATATACTGGAAAATTGTATTGATGCATTAAAGAACAATATTTAAGTTGTGTTTATTACATATTTTTGTTATGGGAGTATAAGAGATAATGGAGAGCATTACATATTCCCTGAAGTGTGAGGATGGCACATGTTGAATGAATGATGCCTACCAAATGAGGACTGGACCGGCGCCCCATCTGAACTGTCCAGATGGTCATCACCAGGGATACCTTCCAGGACTTGCTGGCTATCGATGAGTGCAGTCAACAAGTCTCCTAGGTCATCAGTCTCTGGTCTTTCTGGAGGTCCACCACCAGTCTTGAAACACTCCCTACGAGCAACAGCATTTGTCTTCTTTAATTGTATTTTTATGTTTTTCCAGAGGATCTTAAAAAGATGACAATTTTTTAATTATGTTAGTACTTATTATACTGTTTGTTACATTTCTGGATCACAAATATATTTAGGTCCCACTGTGTTGTGTTACACAAAACTAACTTTTCAAGGTGACTGATTTGTAAAAGTGGGCCAACGTAATAGATACAGTATCTTACCTGAAGTTGTTGGACTGTCCTTTCGCTTACTTTTTCATTTGAGTTGAATTCATTGCAAATTTTACTCCAGGCATTATTTTTCTTGTTTCAGTTGATGAGTCATGCTGTTTGTTCTCAATAATTGGGTGGTTTGACACAATTTGCTTCAAGAGATTTCTTTCAAATTCACAGAAATTCTTTGAACATTTTCTTTTACCTTTGTCCATTGTTTGGTTGGATGATTTACTCCAGTTCCACACAACGCTACTGTTTGTTAGGGTTCCATCCCTGGTTTTCCAAGTGTCCTCACGTCAGCACTATGTGCACATCACTAAACTAATCAGGCTTCACAAAGAGTAGCTGATTAGTCCTTACTTACCTTAGTCCTTGACTCCCTAGTCTAGAAGTAATTAATCTCAAATTAAGAAATGTCTCAAAAAGCCATTTTTTTTTAGTCTGGATTAATTTAAGTAGAATTAGCCTAGATTTGACTTAATTTAATCCCTGTCTGGGAAACTGCCCCTATCTTTTTAGGAGAACATTTTACTCTCTTTAGCGCCACACAGTGGACATTTCACCACGAAACTGCCACGATACGTGTAATGAACCACGTAATGCAATTTTGCAAAAATGTCGCCAAAGTCACAGAATTTTCATGAGATCAGGCTGTATAATCCTAAAGGGAGATCAACCAATCAGAGAAGTCACTATTACCATGGAGACTGAAATCGTGAAAACCTAACCCTAACCCTAACCCAAAATTTCATGGGGTGAGTATTTAATTTGCTCTTAAAAGAACTGATTTTTCAACGTATAATTTTTTGCTTCAAATCAAAGTTTGTTGGGATTCATCCTATAGCTGGTTGGTTTGGTTCATGGTTTTACTGAAGAATTTATTAAAATCCCTGTGAAGAAAATTTATGAGAAATAGACTTTCGGAGCCAAGGCCACTGAAAAAGAAGGCAGTCACTCTTTCACTATAATAGGTTTAAAATAAAATCCTATCAAATAATATTTTACAGCTAAATCATTTGAGAAGCATATTGGTATCACCATTGTACTGCAAAAGTGCGAAACACTCTCGTTCTATATGTACTTTTAAATCAATGACAGTGAAATGAGTGTCAGTGTTAGCGTGTGTGTATTACATGCAATAATATCTCTTAATTTGCTCTTCATCAGGACTCATTTTATTGCATTGACCCAAGGATTTTATTGATCTGGATTTTCAGAGGCCTTAAAAAATATTGACTCTGCAATAACAGGATATTACATTTAGATATATTTAAAATGGTACTTTAAGCTGTGTGTACAGTAGAATGATTGTGTGCAACTTTACAGTACACATACATTTTTATTATTGAAAAATATCCCTAATTTTTGGTTTATTGTATTGTGATTGAAAAAACAACCCAAAACCTCTTCAGCCGCTGTTCTGCCCACAATTATTGTCTCATTGAGTTTTATGTGATATTTCAGACAATGTTAAATGTAATAGCCTGTGGAAAATGCGATCATTTGGAATTTTGCATCATTCAGCACTTTCTAATAATAGTAGTAGAGCAGTTCATCCAGGAAGGTTAATGCACACTCACACACACACACACACATGCACATTCAAGCTCCCGTCAGTGAAACGACACATTTGATGTGAGATGGAGCTTATAGTAGATTAAAATCCTCATATCTTTTAATATAAGGGAATTTGAGAGACACGCACATACTTAAGGGCCCTCTTTATTAAAAGACACTCGCTGTTTTTAATATCTGAAATCAAGCGCATGTATTCTAGCAGAGATGGTGTCATAACTGGAGGCAGGTGACAGAAAGAAGAGACAAAGAGAGACAGGGAGAAAGAGAAACAGAACATGAAACAGAACAAGCGAACATTGTAACATATTTCATACTGATGGTGATAATAGTTTTGGAACGACATGAGAGTGAGTAAATAATGACAGAACTTTCATTTATAGGTGAACTATTCCTTAAATTTACTGCATATGAGAGATAGGTTGCATCCGACATAGGTTTCTGCAGACAAAGCTGCAACCTGTTTTTTATAATAATAAAAAAACTTGAGGATGTTCTAGGATTTCCCAAAGGTTTTGTCTGTCAATAAAAGAGTGAAACATATTTCATACTGATGATGATAATAGTTTTCGGCCATACAAAGAGTGCAAATGACTTTACTTTTAATAGTCCCATCTGGATTTCATTTATAGATCAATTTGCCAATAACAGATTCTTGCTTGGACAAAGTTTTTGTATTATTTACTGATAAATGACACTCCCGCTATGGGTATTGCCTTACTGAACTCGTTTACTTGTGATTGGTTAACAGCAAATTTTATTTCTGACTGGTTGTCAGAGGACTGTACAAATTTCTAGTTGTAAATGTAAATGCTTTTACATACTGTATGCACAAGTTTTTAATACATTGATACTGTATATTTCAGATTCTGTCTAAACATACATAAATGTATGATTCAAATACCTACGAATGCGAATGTGATCAGCATAGATAGAAAGATTGAGATTGAGTTAAACAGTCAGAACGTAAATTAGTGACTCTTCAGATGTTTGAAATATTTGGTTTATACCTTTTACAAAACATAAAATAGCATTTTCAATGAAGCTCAAACATTCTTTGGTTCAGTTTCAGAGCGAATTCCCAAAGGAAGCTTGATTCCTTTAGATTTTCAAAGCTTTTTAGTCTCTGGATAAAACCAATTGTGTACCGACTGTATTTTAAGATGTTTAATTGAACACTAATGTGTATGCATTTCTTTGCTTCTATTGATTCATGTTTTCCCAGGTGACTGAAAGAGTTCATAGTCTGAGGTTTTTATTTCTTTGGTTTAGAGATTAAAAAAGAAAAATGTTCTGTCTTCACCAAGTTTTGTCTTTCATATTTGAGCTTCAGCCTGAGCATTTGATCTACACATTTGTCTTAGTGTAGAGTCAAAGTAAAGGCCCAGGGGCCGGTTGCACCAGCTATACGTAAGTTTCAACTTAGCCTAGTTGTGGGATAAATGGGCACTAAGTCACCATTTACGCCCTACTAAATATTTGAGCGGTGCACCATTAAACTTAGGTAGGACGTAATCCTACGTATGAACTAAATATTTACAGAAGCCTCCGACCAGGAGTAACTGATGCAATAAAAAAGCAGACTGATATTTTATGACATCAATGAGCTCATGTTTTGCATGACAAGAATTAATCATTTCAACATATATGATGATGTTGACATTTACACTCATTTACATTTACAAGAGACAGAGAGAAAAAACTTACTTTTAACTTTTTACTCTTCAGCATGAAACCGTTCAAACGGTGCAGTTTTCAGGGTGTGTCGCCCCTGAACTCGTCAAGTTTCAACACATTCAAAATATATAAGATATTTAAATGAATAAATGTCTATTTTTCCCAGCCTGTTGTATTAGTATTTATCACCCCTTATTTATTTTAGATACAATTCCTATAATATTGTTATTTACACAGGGCAAATGTACTATTTATTAAATCTTGTTTTATCACGTATCGTATTTTAATGGGGATATAATTTATTACAGCTGACAGTTACGTGAGTAAACAAGGTTTGAACATCAACCGTAGCCAGATAAACTGAAATGCACGGTTTTTTAACACTTCTGTGTACAAATTTGAAGGCTGTTTATTGGATAAATACAGGTAAACGTCATATTATGCGACTACACATTACATTACAGAGAGCTTACAACCTACTAGTTAAGTCTTGCCATAAGAACAGGTGGTGCAAACAAATTAAGCACTGACTTAGTTACAAAATAACTAGTAGTTACTAAGCCCTTAGTGTGAACTTTACATCCTAACTTACGTAAGAACTTACGCACAGCTGGTGCAACCCTACCAGCACACTTACAGAAAAGTTCTTCATCCTTCTTCATTCATAGCCAAAAAGAAGTTTGAAAGAGTTAAGCAACGACATACTATTTGCGTTTAGGGGAACATTTATATATGAGGAAGCTCAAGACTACAAATAAAACATCAACTAATGTGACATTGAAATGCATTATCAATGACTTCATGACTCATTCTATGAGTAGATTTCACACAAGATCAGTAAAAGAAGTTGTTTTAACTACTCAATGATGATTTAAAGTAATATATATGCAGTAGATATTGTGTAATTTGTCTTGTTTCCGTTCTGAATTCATGATGCTAATGCGCTAACACGCTATACGCTGTAATATGCGCCGGTTACACTTTGTTATTGTAATTTATGATGACACTGATACTACTGCAAAGATGGGTGTATAAAAGAGTGGTAATGAGCAGAATACAGACAAAAGAATGATGATAAGAGAGGCATATCTTTCTTTGGGCATATGCATGAATGGCTTTCGACTGCTGAAATAGGCACTTGTGAAAATGTCTCTACGCAAATGATCGTACAGATGTAGGTAAGCTTGCATCAGCTTGCTAATAACTCAGTACACCGGTGTGTTCATGTTGACTGATTTTGACTGACTGAACAACATAAACAGAATTAGCTGTCGTCCTTAAAGTAGGTGCAGCTCCAGGTCACACCGACCAATGACGTGGACCAATGGCAGTAAGAAAGTGTTTAGCAGCTGGTAAGAAGTTTTCCTAAACATTCATCCGTGCAAACTGTTACAAACCACCTAAACAACTCAAAAACTTCTTTTTGGGCAGATTTTGTTCTAAATTACTTCATATCCATTCATTTTTAGATTTCATAGGAAGTATGGAGGGGCCTTTAGTTTAGGGTTTTTCCAAAATCCCTAAAACAAGACCAACATTTTAAATTGTATCTTCTCCTAAAGTTTTGAAGCTACACCCAAAATATTTGGCATAAACATTCAGACAGCTCTGACTTGGGTTGCTATGACTTTTCTAAATGATTGGACATAACTGACCATTGAAAATCCCAAGAATCCCATAGATTTACATTGATGGATTGTTCAAATGAGCCAAGATCCAGACTATCCAGACTAATTCATTTTCAGTTTCTTAATGCCATCAGTTTCCAAAGATATGGATATTTTTTTATAATTTTGTCAAGGTGATAAGAAGCCTAGAGACTGGCAAGTTTCCTACATTTAATTCAAAGTGGCCACTGCTTCATTATCGTTACAATCAGTTTCCCTATGAAGACAATTATTACTTGCACAACCCTGTTGTTGCACTCTATTTATCTTCTGTCAGATCCTTAGAACATCATTCCAGTAACTTTATAACATTTAATATCTGTAGAGTCTCAGTATCAATTTGACATGCTTTTCTAAAGTGTGTGTATTAATGGGTACCAAACCCTAAACAATCTACATTCTCAGCACTCACTAACAGCAGCTGCCCATCTGTGTTCTCTAGTGTATTGAGCTGCTCTTTGATTCTCATCTTGCTCTGTAATGAAAGAATGAACAGCAGAGGGGAGTGATGATGAGTTCACGCTGTGGAGTAACTTCGCACAAGATCAGAATGAATAAAAACACAATCACACACAGCTTTCAAGAAGACAACTTTTCTAGGCGGGCTTTGAAAGAATTTGAAAAGAGCACATTTAGAGAAAATTGATAAATGAGTTATCGAGTAAAGCTGGTCGTAGTATACAAATGTACAAAAAGCAGTTTTAAGTTTCGATGGAAGTGTTGTGCATTGTGGCGGTAGGGCTTTGTACATTTAAAATGGTGATTAGCGTTCTTTCCTGGGAACATTCAATTTGAATTTTATTCTCATATTGACTACAGATGGCATGTCAGAAATGTATTGTGTCAGATTTATCTCACTGTTAATTAGGCGACAGTAGGTCAAATGTTTTTCAGCCAAAATCGGTCTGTTTACCAAAATTAAAGCCACTGCCCCCTGTGGCCGAAGTTGGAAGTGTTGTTAAACATATGGCCACATGTAAGCTCCAATTTATTGCTGAAATGACCACAGAGTGGCGCTAAAAGCGAGTTTTAGTTGTAAATTATATAACACAGTGAACAGTAATGCTTATTTTATTAACTCTGTCCCCAACCCTAAACCTGACCATCAGTAGAGGGGAAAATACAACCTGAGAGTGAAAAAGGTAACCTCCGAATAGCGTTCAACATTATGCAAATGCAATTACTTCCTGGTTTCAATGCAGGCCACGAACTGGGTCTGTAACACTGCTGGTGCTATGCACAATCAGTCGCACCACGAGAAGGTAAACGCATTTGAACTTACGCAAAAATGTAGGAGTTGTGGTGGTGTAGTGGACTAAAGCACTGAACTGGTAAGTGGAAGGTTGTTGGTTCAATCCCCACAGCCACCACCATTGTGTCTACACGTGTGTAAGGCACTTAACTCCAGGTTGCTCCAGGGGGATGTCCCTGTAATCAGGGCACTGTAAGTTGCTTTGGATAAAAGTGTCTGCTAAATGTAAAATGTGGTTGATTGTTGACAAATGTGCCTATTTCAACCATGTTGACGCTGGTTGCAATCTTAATGACAAAAGCTGGGCATGTTTCATACAACAACCATTTATTTAAGGACTGGGATGACACATACATACGGCCTAACTCTAACCCTAAAAAACACATCAACACCAGAGTAAATAATGCAGTAAAGTTGTAAAGCATTTTTCATGATTTATTAATTCTGGAACCAGTGCCCTGTCTCCAGCACTGCTGACATCACTACTGTACTACTACACTACAGCACTGATTGGGGGGTGGCGGAGGAATGCGGTCCTTTAAAATGAAAATTTAAAGGAGAGAACTCAATATTAATAGCGGCATTGCTATATTACACCAATAAGTGCAATTACCAGAAATGCATATTTTGTCCAGTGGAAACACATTTGACAGTAAAGCATTGATTTTGGATTGGAATACTGGTGTAAATTTACTAATATTACCAATAATAACATATTTTAAAACTTCATTAACACCACTGAACTATAATATAGAACTGGATTGCTGACCAAACGGTAAACTGCCAACAGGTAGTAAAGCCACCGGGAAGTGTTCGATGTAAAATTTCAAATTTTAGAAATAAAATCGGTGACTGAATGGCTAATGCTTACTCTTTGAAATGAGAAGTTTTCCTATTATGCTAGTAGGCACATTCGGATGTTTCAGCATACAAATATGGCGGCACAGTGGCTTCAATGTTATGTTGTCATCTGCAGTCCAGTTCTATAGACCAATACTTTGTCAACGTCACCGCCTACGTCACAGACGGAAGTGGTGGCAAAAAGACCGGCGTGAACAGTAAACCAAACCTGTAGTTAGCTGACCCAACAGTTCTCAAAAAGTTAGCAGTTACCTTTAAATTGTCTGGTTAAGCAAAATGAAATTTTGTGCTGTGCTCGGCAAAAACCAAGGGACTGACTTTTATCGGATTCCGTATCAGAATGTGTCGTACTTTCGTTTAATCGACGATTACTAGCTGTTGCTAGCAATATTGTACCCAAAACCAAGCTAGCTTTGAATCTGAAGGCTAATTTTGTTCTATATTATCTTTTAGCAATATTTAGAGGAGCTAGCTAGTGCCAAAATAAAATAGTTACTACACTCTGAAGCCCTGCACTATTATCTATTATAAGGTAGCCTAACGTATTGTTATTGTACATTGAATGGTGGAGCTATACATTACGCTGTAGAAAATTAGCACATATTGTTTCACTAAGGGTTACCCTTTGTAACATCCAAAATTAAGTTGAGAGTAGCCTCGAAATAGAGGTCCACTCTCATTTCTGGCCTCACCACTGCAACCAAACTTTATTATTTGTAGTATATTTTGTGTATTAGACACATACACAGACACACACACACACAGTGTGAAGACTCTGGTCTATATTTAGAGTGCTAATTAACTCTTGTTTTCTCGTCTGCTGAGACGTCATATTGCGTACTCTTGACACTTTCAGGAGTACTACCATTTTTTATTCAGCCTCTACACTCATACCCCCCCCCCCCCCCCCCCTCTCTCTCTCTCTCTCTCTCTCTCTCTCTCCACTTGAAGATCAACATACAGAGTAGTCTATTTTCTCAATAATACTGTTAGGGGCTGTTCATACAGGACAAAATTTTTTGTGGACGCTATTTTTGACTGTTAAGACATGTCTTGTGCCATGAGTGCAGCTTTTTTAAAACTCAAGTTAAAGAGCCCATATTTTGCTAATTTACAGGTTCATAATTTTATTTTGGGGGTGTACTAGAATAGGTTTACATGCTTTACTGTTCAAAAAACACATTCTTTTTCTCATACTGTATATTTCTTGTCCCATCTCTTCTTCCTCTGTCTCAAACGATCTGATTTACCTCCTGTCTCTTTAGAGAACCCCTTTCTGAAAAGCCCAGTCTGCTCTGATTGGTCAGCTGGCCTAGTCTGTTTTGATTGGTCAACCGCGTAGAGTGTGTGTCGGAAATGTAACGCCCCTTACCATAACCGAGTTTCCGAGTGCTGTCGGTTTTTGCCGTACCAGCTCTATCCCAAGTCCGATAATGAATGAAATAATGAAAGTTTGGACAATCTTCGCAAGCACGACTTGAGCAGGACGTTTCACATTGGTAAGTTTTAATTTTGCAGCTTTCTTACAAGTACACTGTTGATTATTGTGAACCTAACAAAGCTTCAAGTAAAAGACACGTAGTGTAATTAGTCATCTTTTGCTGGAATGGGTGCAGCCGAACTTTTTTTGCCCAAGATATGAACGGAGAACAGAGGCTTAATCCCCGTTGGACATTACCGGGAGTATTAGAGAGTTAGTGAGCAAGTTAGCTGTGGACTACCGATAGCGGCCGAAACATTACAGCTTGTAATTATATAAGACTCTTGAGATCAACCATTTTGTTACACAGTTTTAGGTAAAAGTGGCCCACAGCTGAATAGTAAACCATTACCAACACAATAATGTTACATAGCAAGTTAGCCGAGCATGACTGTTGATTGCAGACGTTAAATGACCGTTTGTTAAAATAAATCCATCTCCACACTTGATCACTATTCATGATAGTAAGAACAACAAACAATCTGCATAATACTACACAATTGTAGGTAAAAGTGGGCCCACAGATGATTAGCAAAACTATTTAAACACAGTAACATTAACTAGCAGGTTTGCAGAGGCCTACAACTGTGCACTGGGTGTACACCGTAGCTACAACACAAAACACTGCATTTGAACTCTCGGTAGCAGATAAATCCACAAATAATCAAGCATACTTACAGGTTGTGATCCTGAAGCACCAGATTGTCCCAACAAAGTGGGAACTGCACCATCTTTCAAGAGTAACCATCTTGAAAATCCGGCATTGGTTGTGGTTGTACTGCTAAATAATTAAAATAAATAAGAACCAGTGATTCTTCACTTTGTCTGCCTTTGGAAGTCCAAACAAAGAGGTTTTACTTTCACAGAGAAGAAAACAGTGTCCTCTCGACATGGCGACAACACTAACCCAACTCATCCTGGCCTCAGCTATAACTACGTTTGTTTGAGGGCGGGCCAAAGTAGCCCTTAGGCGGGCATTATGCAAATGTGTTACATAGTGACGTAGATACTTTACGGAAGAAATTGTTGGACTACAAACAGCCTGTTTCTTGTAGTTCTTGAGCAGTGTTGTCTGTGGGAGAGAATAACTCCCTTTTGCGTAGACTTTGTGCTTTGTAACTTTGCAACCTTTTACATGCACAAAGAGCTATGTTACACACTAAAGGAAAGGTAAAATCCCAAAAAGCGTATTAGGGCCTCTTTAAAAGAACTTTTAAAAACACATCGAGACACCTGCATTCGTTTTCACTTGTTGCACTTCTAGCTTTTTTTAATGCATAACATGTTCTGTATGAACAGCCCTTTAGGCAGTCAACTTTGGTACACTAAATAAACAATTTTCCACTATCGGGCCAGTGTGAGCCAGGGATATCACCTGACCTAACTTAGCGAAATTATGCCTTTGACATTGACCCCAATCCCCAGTTGGCCTTCTTTGGCCCAAGGGTAACTGCAATTCACCACAAAGGCCATTAGCCTTTGGCCCCGAAGAGGCACGATGAAGCCCCGGAAGTAACATTGTGAATGCAACTGGCCCTGGCACGCACTAACACGCCCTCATTTGGCCCGATAGTGGAAACGCGGCTAATGATTGCTTGGCGATGGTATATGCAGCCCTCTACTGGCTCTTTGGTACCGTAAAAATCCAAACTAAATAGACAGAGAGAAAGTAGTCTCACATGGCCAGACTTTTGACTAAACATCATCCATATTAAAGCTTATTCTGGCCAAGAACTGCCCACTTAGACAGGAAGAGAAGTCTGACTGACATGTGAAGTGATCAATCACAGATTGTATTGTTTCTAAGTGCCGTTTTAGGCAGTTATCTGAGATATACCACAACAGGAGTGGAATAAAGCCCAAAGTATACTTCAGTTTTACACATACGCTTGCGCATACAGCACTGTGCGCACAAAGCCCAATTTTTCTAACCGCACACACTCTGTATAGTCTGCACATATGCCTGAATTATTTGCACTAATAAGTCGGACCACAAGGTGGCAACACTCATCGTTGGGCCGTTGCTTTTACAAGGGAGTGCAAGAAGACAATGCAAATGCCGGTGAACAACAGAAGATGAAGATGGAAACAACGACAGTGGATGTGCATGTGAAGAGCGCTTGGGTGAGGAGGTCAGGAGATTCCTGCATTTGTATAACTTGAGTCTGAAAGACTGAAAAGACATCTTTGTGTCTTTTCTATGAAGATATGCAAACAGCCGCCACGGCTCAGCATCTGTCGGCAGTGCACAGCTACGACTCCAGAGGCTGCTCAAAATTCTGCAACAGCACTGAGCTCAACTCGCTTAGTGTTCTTTTAAATTCAACCAAAACCATTACAAAAGGACAACGATAATTTACTCTAGCCATCACTGGCTGATTCTTTGTGTATCTTTCGTAGAGCCAACACAATGTATTTTCAGTTACAAGTATGTCTTTTTGTGGTTTGACATCTTGAATGAAACCTATTCAAGGCTGCATGCAGATAAATTGCATAATAAACATTGTCATTTCTTATCATTCAGTTTGCAGAGTTACACAAGTTTCATACACTAACCTGCAAACTCATCAGTGTCACTATTCATTCTTGAAGAATTACAAAAACCTTCGTAAATTTTGTTTGTATGGTGACTAGATTCAAAACTGTGGACTGCCACCTGCCGCATCGACACGTCTCGTGACGTGTGATCCCTGAGTCTTGTCCTGCCCGTGACTGGCTTCAGTAAATGTTATATCACCCCCATGTGGTCTCCCAATGCTATAACGCCAGACTACATGAAACGAAAGGCCAACTCACAGTAAATTGGAAAGCATGCAAATTGGGCTTGTAATTTAAATGCCGGCTAATGTTAAAATGTTCCACAGAAAGCAGCTATTTTTAAAAACGAGAAAATAACTTGCCGATATAATTGCTATTTTATGACATTCCTAGTCTAAAACATTGACAGCAAATCAACTTATTATTAAATCTTCAGGAGCACTTGTTGTATCAACCAGGTTTCTTTTAAACAGACAGACTTATAAAAAGATATTAAGTGTGTTCAAAACTAGCTACTTTTCATTTTATGTTAGATAATAGTCCATCTAACATTATAAATAGTTCTCACAACAAAACATGTGATTTGAGCTTCTAATTCTTTTTAAAAATTGGATTTAAAAATGTACGCTATTCATGAAAGGTTCCAATAATAATACACCCTTGATGACAAGATGCATCATTTGCTGTTTATAAAGAAATTTTCTTTGGAGTGATTAAAGATGGAACCTAGTAAACATATGAGGGCACAGGTGGAGAGAATGCGTAGGAGAAAACTGACGGGCAGAGAGAACGAAATGGTGTTAGCAGGAAAGATCTACACTTTAGTAGATTATATACATAACATCTTGTCTTTCGTATGTCTTATCAGGTGCTTACTGTGTTGTTCTGACATATGATGTATGTTGTGTGATTCTCAGGTCAGCTTATTTTTGGAACCATTAAAATGTCATTAGTGCTTTTGGATGTGGATATGTGAAGGTGCAATTAAAATTCTTAACAACATACACAAATATTCTTTTGGAGACTGTGAACTAACCTAATTGTTTGTCTGTGTGTGTAATGTGTGTCTGTATATGAACTTGGCTATATTGTACCCAAATGTGAGCTAATTCAGACCAAACATTTGGAAAAATTATTTATAAATAAATTCTTGTTTTTTATTTTAAAAATGCAAAAGGTTTTCTTTTAGGGTTAGGGTGTGTTAGGGTTAGTCTATAATACTTATAATTAGCTTGAAATAAAAACAGTAGAAATTTCAGCTACAGTTTTGAATAGAAACATACAGTAAAACCTATATCATTAGGAAGCTGAGACCTTACTTTTTTACCGTGATTCATTGCGAATCAAATTGATGGAGCATGTCACATATGTAGACATCTCACCTGGAAACTCCAAGTAGGTATAGCTGCAGGCCAGAGACCTCCAAATGGGGGTGGATTCTCCAAAAGAGAGCGGGGTTACTCCAGAAGGGGGTGAGGTTACTCACTTGCGCCAACTCCAAAAGGGGGCGTCACTTCCACTCACAGTTAAGGTTAGGGAAAGTGTTAGGTTAGGGGCTCCCTGTTTCTTTACTGGCAGTTTGGCTCCCTCCCCTTTTTGTAACTCTGCCTGCAGCTTTATCCTTTTCAGAAACTGGAGCTCATACGTGCCCATATATTCAACAACACTTCCAGCTTCGGCCACTGGGGCAGTAATTTGAATTCCGGTCAAAAGACTTATTTCAGTAGCAGAACTTTTGCCAAATTCAAATGTTCTGCCCTTAAAATAAGAAGCAAACCACTGTAATGCCATTCCTTGAATGCCCACAACTAGCTCAAGGCGTTTTAAAAGAATATCATGGTCAATAGTGTCAAACGCTGCACTTAGATCTAACAAAACTGAGATCGCACATGACACAGAATCAAGGGACAGCAAAATGTAATTTTAGACCTTCAGCAATGCTGACTCAGTACTATGCAATGCCCTAAAACCAGCCTGAAATTTGTATGTAATGTTGTGTTTATCCATATATGAGTTGAGCTGAGAATGGACAACTTTCTCCAAAAACTTTGAAATGAAAGGTAGTTTGGAAATGAGTCTGAAACTATGATACACAGTGGTACCTTGCCTTGTAACGCAACTGGAAGCGTGTCTAGTCTGCGGCATGGGAGACTTGGGTTCAGATCCCACGTTGAATCCAGGAACTAATCGCATTTGCATAATCAGTGACAAGTGCGATTCAGACGCTGCACTTTTCCCTCTAACATTACATTTTTACTCCACTTATGGTTATGTTTAGGTCTGTGGTTTCGGTTGGAAGGTACAGTTTATAAAATATGCATTCCTCATCACTCTATTACAGCCTATACAGCTGAAAAAACTCGCTGCACAACTAATTTTGGCACCCATCTGTGGACATTACACCTAGAAAATGGCGCTTGCACGTGCCCATACGCCCAACAACACTTACCGCTTTGGCCACTGGGGGCAGTGTTTCACATTTCGGTAAACACAACAGATTTTAGCTAAAGAAAACTGTTTCAGATTTCACTGTCAGATCAATCTGGACTGAGACAACATTCTGCCTAACATCTCCTTTTGTGTTTCACAGAAGAATGTAAGCCATACAGGCCTGGAGCAACATCATTTTCAGGTAAACTATCCCTTTAAGTTTATGAGTCACTATAACAGGTGTTGTGTCTGGCAACCAGGTCAGGACTAATAAAATCCAACTGGAGACTGACAGCTGTGTGATCACACCTTCCACATGCCTGCTGACAAAAATACAATACAAGCATTCACTACACACACACACACACACACACTATTTATTTCCCTCTATGGCTAAATAAATCCTGTTATCTTCTTAGTTTTTTTTTTTTTTTAACAGTTCACTATTTTTACTCACCCTGATATACTTTATACGAATTCTGTGGTTCGGAACAGCTCGGCTGGCAACTTTAAGAAAAACTTCTAAACGGCTGCTAAACACCTTCTTACTGCCATTGGTCCACGTCATCGGTAGGTGTGACCTGGAGCTGTTTACATTGTTCAGTAAGTCAGGATCAGTCATCATGAACACACTGGCGTGTAGAGTTATTAGTGAGCTGGTCCAAATGTACCTACATCTGTACTATCGTTGACATAGAGACATTTTACAAGAGCATGATATGCAAATTTTTTTGTTTACTTAGTCTACAAAAGGAATCAAATCTACTCAAATACTCTCAAGTGCCAATTCACTCAAGTGCCCATTCACTCATCTGCCATCTGCAGCGAAAGCCATTCACACATCTGCCAAAAGATATGCCTATCATCATTCTTTTGTCTGTATTCTGCCCATTAACACTCTTTTATACACCCATCTTTGCAGTAGTATCAGTGAAATCATAAACTACAATAACAGTGTTACTGGTGCATGTTATGGTAGTGTATAGCATGTTAGCACATAAGTGTCATGAATTCAGAATGTAAACAAGAGAAATTAAACATTATGTACTGCATATATATTACTTTAAATCATCGAGTAGTTAAAAGAGCTTCATTTACTAATCTTGTGTGAATTCTACTCATAGAATGAGGGATAGTCATTGATAACACAGTTTAATGCCACATTAGTTAAAGTTTTACATGTAGTCTTTAACGTCCTCATTTAAATGTACTTCTAAAAGCCTCCCACAATGTTCGCAAATAGTATACAGTTTCTTGGCTGTTTGAAACTTCTTTTTACCCCTGAACGAAGAATATCTTCTCTGGAAGTATATCGAGGCCTTAACTTTATTACTCAATTCAATGTCTAAAATGATTGTCCCGATTACTCAAATTCTAACAACATAACGGCAGATCTCTGCTCAAAGAAAGATATTCCATTTTACAATATTGTTTTTACAAATACATCTTGCTTTAATTCCTCAATCCTCACATCTCATCCTTGCTTCCTTTTCTCACAACCTAAGAGGCAAGGACCCAAGGCAAGGAAACGAGTATGCACAATATTAGAAATGAAAAGCTCCTTTGGAATATATAGCACAGAAGTCGTATGGGACTACTTTTGTGGTACATTTATGTCCTTTGGTTAGCTTGGTCCAGTTAATCCCTGCTGGTAGATGCTGTAAATACGGCATTATGATGGAAAAAAGCCTCTGTCTCTGTTGACAGCCATTCAAAAGTAGCCATGTATTCTGATTACATTTGGATTGATTTTTGAAGGGCTTGGTCATTCTGCTAAGCATCTTATTTTTCATTTATGACACACAGTGACATTACAGGACTCAGTACACCATTGTGAAAATCAAGATCACAGGTGTGCACTGGGATGAAATTGCTTGAGTAAGAATGATAGGACAGCGTTGAAGGTTGAGAGATTACTTAAGAAATTTAAGAGATTAGTTCACCCAAAAACGCTAATTCTCTCATCATTTACTCACCCTTATGCCATCTCAAACTCGTATGACTTTCTTTCTTCTGCGAAACACAAATGAAGATATTTTGATGGAGATTTGATGTGAATTTATCCATACAATGCAAGTCAATGGGGTCTAAACTTTCCAGGTCTCAAAAGGGGACATAAGTAATCCCTACAATTTGAGTGGTTTAATTCTTGTCTCCTGAAGCGATATGATTGGGTTTGGGTGAAAACAGACCACAATGTAACTCCTTTTTCACTATAATTCTTGACATCTGCAGTCTCCTTGGTGTGTTTATGAGAGAAGCTCAATTTATAGAACTCTGCACATGTGTCAGTCACGAGGAAGTGTAATAAGTAGACAACAAAATGTCTATTTTGCAAAATGCATTAGAATGGATATGATTATGTTCAATGATATGGAAATAAAACAAACAATATAGTGAATTCTTAAGTCACTTGTCTATTCATGTATTGACATATGATATAAATTGCAATTTATTGGATTAATTAATCAGCATATCATGCAATTAATTCAAACGAAATGGCCAAAACGACAGCCCTATTGTAAACTGTAAATGTGTCAGCTACCGAAGAGACTCGCTTTTGTTCTTTAATTATTTAAATCTATTAAATGGAAGGATTGGTACTTGACACACAATGGATATGGATACGGATAAAAGGATTTCCGGCCAGCAATCACTGTAATATGATTAAATAAAGTGCATTAGCCTATAATAATAAATAACTGATTGGTCCTGCCTGACCAGCAATATTGAGACCACAGCACTGTCATTAAAGAGCCACTGGTTGTGATCCAGAGCTCTTAAGTAAAAGAAATGCTACTAAAATCATGCACCAGCTATTTTTAGTTTATGATTTGGTTGCAATAAGAAATCACAAAATAAAACATTTACAGTGAATTCAGAAAGTATTCAGATCCCTTAATTTTTTTTACATTTTGTTATGTTGCAGCCTTATGCTAAAATGCTTTAAATTATTATTTTTTGTCACATCAGTCTACACTCCATACCCCATAATGACAAAGCAAAAACTTTTTTTTGTTTTTTTCTTTTGCAAATTTATTAAAAAGAAAAAAAAGAAAAAAACTGTATATCACATAGACATAAGGATTTAGACCCTTTATTATGACATTTTAAATTTAGCTCAGGTGCATCCCATTTCTCTGGATCATCTTTGAGATGTTTCTACACTTTGACAGTCCTCCTGTGGCAAATTCAATTGATTGGACATGATTTGGAAAGGCACACACCTGTATATATAAAATGGTATCACAGCTGAAAATGCATATCAGAGCAAAAACCATGATGTCAAAGGAACTGCCTGCAGAGCTCAGAGACAGGATTGTGTTGAGGCACAGACCTGGGAAAGCTATTAAAAAAAAATTGGCTGCATTGAAGGTTCACAAGAGCATAATGGCCTCAAATTCTTAAATGGATGGTGTTGCAACCTGCCCCAGTCTAGGGTTGGGGAAAAGTAACAAAAAGGTTGGGGTTTCCCTTCTCCCGTCCCAGCACTCAAAAATCAGTCAACTTTAAAAATCAAAAAAGTACTATATTTTGTGAAATAACAGAAACGTGACAGTGTCAAAGGCTTCAGGAGGGGCCAAGGCCAAAAATAGTAAACAAAAGTTTAGAAACTAATAGAGGGAAGTCACCTACTTACCAAACAAAAGTACAAAAAAAGCAAACAAACAAAATACATCTTCCCTGGCTCCCTCACTAACCCAGAAACAGGAGAGGAAAAAAAAAGATTAAACAAAATGGCACCCACCTTCCTACAACTTCTGTATATGAATTAAGTAAAAAATGGTACTGAACAATATTAAAGGCTGGACTCAACATCAGTCCAATAATTGCAACAGTTACCAACTACAACCAGCAATCAACTATAACAATGAGTTCAACAAGTCTGACACTGAAGAAGGGAAAGAGCCATTGCAGAGAGGTTCTACTGGGATTTTATCCTGAAGCTCCTCTCCACACCAACCAATCCCAACAGAGGACTGATTAGCAGTCATAAATGCAGACACCTGATGTTGATCAGTTTGCAAAGAGTGAGACACACACACACACACACACACACACACAATGAAACAGGAACAAAAATACAAAGTCAACAAAATTTCCAATGTCAATACGAATTCATACATCCATCCATAGATGTACAGTAATTAATGAAGTAAAATAAATAACACACAAAATATGTCCAGGAACATAACACAGGACTCTTCCTAGAGCTGGCCGCCTAGCCAAACTGAGCAAGTTGAAAAGGGTCTTGGTAAGAGAGTTGACCAAGAACCCGATGGTCACTCTGGTTGAGCTCTAGAGCAGTGTTTCCCAACCCTGTTCCTGGAGGCCACCCAACATTACACATTTTGGATATCTCCCTAATCAAACACCAAGACATGAATTGGATGTGTCAGAAAAGGGAGATATACAAAATGTGCAATGTTGGGGGGCCTTCAGGAACAGGGTTGGGAAGCACTGTTCTAGAGATCATGTGTTGAGATGGGAGAAACTTGCAGGAGGACAACCATCACTGCAAAACTGCACCGATCTGGGCTTTATGGCAGAGTGGCCAGACGAAAGTCTCTCAAAGATTGAACAAAGATTGATTTGGCCACAATTCCAAGCATCATGTCTGGAGGAAACCAGACACCACTCATCACCTGCGCAATACCATCCCAATGATGAAGCATGGTGGTGGTAGCATCATGCTGTGGGGGTGTTTTTCAGCAGCAGGGACTGGGGGACTGGTCAGTGTTGAAGAAAATCTGAACAAAGAAAAATACAGAGATATTCTTAATGAACTGAGCGCTCTGGACCTCAGACTGGGCCAAAGGTTCACCTTCCAACAGGACAATGACCTTAAGCACACAGCCAAGACAATGCAAGTGTGGCTTAGGGACAACTCTGTGAATGTCCTTGAGTGGCCCAGCCAGAGCCTGGACTTGAACCCAATCAAACATCTCTGGAGAGACCTGAAAATGGATGTTCACTGATGGTCCCCATCCAAACTGACAGAGCTTGAGAGGATATATAGAGAAGAATGGCAGAAAATCCCCAAATCCAGGTGTGTAAAGCTTGTCGGATCATACTAAAAAAAAACTTGAGGCTGTAATCGCAGCCAAAGGTGTGTAGGAAATTAGTGACTTTGTTGCAGAGTATATTATATAACTGCCAGCATTCATCACCAATAGTTTGTAAGAATTGTATAATGGAACGCTAAATGTAATGGGCAGATTTAAACATGCCTGTATTGATCCACCAATAATATATCTGAATTTTGGGTAGTCTAAATGCACACGGTGTGGATTAAACTGCCCGCGTATCTTCACCAGTAATATGTAGAATTTTATATGCAAATAATTAATTTAGGAATTCAACCACCATTATATGAAAGATAAATGACAAATGATCAGATTAGAAATCTGAATAAAAATTCTCCACCATTAAATATGTAATATAACAGGCTCGTTGTATCTGCTTACAATTTATATGTAAGGAATTTAGCTCAAGAAGGGAATTATGATTAATTCAGGGAATATTGAAAGAATTAAGATGTACATCTGATCACTTGGCCACGCTGAGTTGGTATGACACATCTTTTAACTTTAGAGTAATACTATTCTCATGGCCATTGAAAATAATATCACAAATATGTTGAAATATTGTTTGAGCATGGAGCGTAGATCTTAAGAATCAAGTGACGAGATTATTTAATCAAAATATACCACAGTGAAATCCTCTTTGAATACAAACAAGACTTTATTGCTAATCTACAACATCAAACTAACAAACACACACAGACAAACATAAAAACAGGTTGGTGAGTGAGCTGTAACAGAAGGTGAGTGGAAATGATCTGTAACAGAGAAAATTGAACTTCATGGAGTCTATAGACAATGCCTTGAGTATACCTTGATTTGCAATTGGGTTACCCAAAGTATTTAAATAAAACGCCAGCACTTTCTAGCAAAAGTATGGAGGTGTACTTGTACTTTTCTGTTGCCTTTTGTTGCATCGTGTTGCTTTTGATTCTTTGGCTGGGTCTGTAGACAGTTCTGGTTGTTCTCTGTCAATGTTTTGAACCTCTGTTTAAGATCGTGGATGCCGGATAGTTCGGTGCTGGAATGATCAGGTGGGGCTTTGAAGCGAGGCCTCCCGCAAGAGAGACGCGCGACTCCCCGTCACATGTGTAAGTCATAGAGCAGAGAAGAGAGAAGAGCCAAAGTGTTGCTGCGTTCTGGTCCTTTTAACCCTTTCGGTTTGTTCACACCCTGAAGAGGCTCTAGGCCAATCAGAGGCAGCTTTTCAGATACCATGTGATCATCTCTCTGTCCCTCCTTCTGAAGGTGATTAATGAGTCTTTGTGTGTGAAGATTTCTGTTTCCCGCTCATAAAGTGAAAATACTTTTATCCTGACTTTTATATAATGAAATCATTGCAAGAGGCATGACATTTGTTAACATCAACATTCTCTACATAAACAGGCAAGCATTTACATATGAAACATGACTTTCTCTTTATGGTTACATCACTACACATTAACGTTTGAAAATACATTATTATATGTTTATATCATTGAGCATCAGGTATGCACGATGTCAGAATAATGCATTATATGATTCTAACCACAGCTGGGCATCATTTGATGCATTTTAGCATATGAAACTAGGTTATGTGCATTGTAAAGTGTAGAATGATGATACAGTGGTGTCTTTTGATAGTGTTATAGTTCATAATATATGTATATGCATTGTAAAAACCCATGAAAAGTTAGTTTTGTGCCTTTGGAGATGATAGAAAAACACTAGTTTTGGTCTGGCTAAAGAGTTTCCAAAGTTCAGATCCAGTGACAGTCTGTCAATCTGTCAGACTTGGATGAGTTTAGCATGTGATGTTCATGCTTCCACAGAAAATGTCTTGCGCTCCCTGATTAGTCTATTTTCTAAGTGTAGCAAATTGGTTATATCGAAGGACAAAGGTTTAGTTCTGAGTGGGGTTTTGGGGAAAGGTTGTTCCTTCAGTTGAGAGGGTTAAAATAGATCTTTTGTTCTGGAAGACAGCTGACACTCAACAGACCAGCTTTTATGGTCTATTTTCAGGCCTCTAGCTCATTTATGGCCAAATTTGGTAGACTTTTGTGTGTAAGCAGGGCTGAGTCTTTAATTTATGACGTCGCATAAGGCTGTAACATAACAAAATGTGAAAAAAAAATGAAGGGGTCTGAATACTTTCTGAATGCACTGTATTTATATTATAAACTACTTTATAAAAAGTAAATATTAATGAATGTTGACATTATATGATTGAAAAAATGCATTCAAAGAACACAGTCCACTTATTAATATCAGCTAACAGCAGTGTAATTTTGAAAATTATTTATTTAATGAAAGTTTTTGCTCTAGTCCAGATATCTCATTGTGAGCAGCTCTATCTGAACAATTCAATGCAAAGTTATTTGTACAGCACTTTTCACAATAAATATTGTTTTAATGTAACAGAATGTATTAGCATTAATCTACAGCAGTATTTATGAACACAAAGTGAAGTGTTTGACACTCAGACCTGATACATTTATTGTTTAGACCAATATCATAGTACAGAGATCATCGCAAAGACCTACACACACACACACACACACACACACACACACACACACACACACACACACACACACACACAATCTGGCTGTGGATATTAAATATTAAAATTCTCATTAAGCTGGTGATTAGAAGAGAGGAGATAATGGCATGAGAGAGGAAGGAAAGAAGAAAAAGATGAGAAAGACGAAACAGAGGAAGAAAGAAAGAGAGAACGAAATGAAAATGAAGGAAGGAAGAAAGAAAGAAAAGAAGGAAGGAAGGAATGATGGAAGAAATGAAGGAAAGAAAGAGAACGAAATAAAGGAAGGGAGAGAGGAAGGGATGAAGAAAAAAGAAAGAAATGGAGAAAGAAAGGTAGAAAGAAGGAAGGAAGAAAGGAAGGAAAGAACAAAAGAAAGGAGAGAGAAAGAGAGAAAGAAAGAAATGAAGGAAAGAAAGAGAACGAAATAAAGGAAGGGAGAGAGGAAGGGATGAAGAAAAAAGAAAGAAATGGAGAAAGGTAGAAAGAAGGAAGGAAGAAAGGAAGGAAAGAACAAAAGAAAGGAGAGAGAAAGAGAGAGAAAGAAAGAAATGAAGGAAAGAAAGAGAACGAAATAAAGGAAGGGAGAGAGGAAAGGATGAAGAAAAAAGAAAGAAATGGAGAAAGAAAGGTAGAAAGAAGGAAGGAAGAAAGGAAGGAAAGAACAAAAGAAAGGAGAGAGAGAGAGAAAGAAAGGAAGAAAAGAGAGAGAGAGAAAAAGGAAGAAAGAAAAAATTAAGATGGAAGAAAGGAAAGAAAGAATGAAAGAAAGAAAAGAGAGAGAGATAGAAAGAAAGAATGAATGAACGAAAAAGAGAGAAAAAAGGAAGAAAAAAATAAATAAAAAAGGAAGAAAAAATAAATGGAGAGAAAGAAAGAGAGAGAGAAAGAAAGAGAAAGGAAGGAAGGAACAGACAAACAGACCCTCACAAACATGCAAGCACAATCTAATAAACCTCTTTCAACAGTCTGATAGCTCTGTTAGAGATCTGTCCATTTTCAGGTTATTTTACATCACCCTTGGTCGTTTTCATCACCCGTCGGGTCCACGGTCATTTCAAATGTTTGGAAAATAGTCATGAAAAACTAAATTATGACAAAAATCAAATCATAAAAATGTATGATTAAGAAAATAATAATAATTACAATTTGAAAAACAAAATTCTTTTGAAACACACTGTTTAACCCATATTAGACCCATATTAGTGAGTATCACTATATGAGATCACTAGCTAACTGTACGTGTGTGTGTGTGTGTGTGTGTGTATGTTTGTGTTTGTGTGTGTGTTTGTAAAGGTCAGTGTTTTTACCTGCTGTGCTACAATGATGTAGGGGTCCAGTGTGAGGTTATTAGCTCTGATCTGTTCTGACGGACACTAAAAGGTTCTCCTTCTCCTGGTGTCTGCACTGTAAAACACCAGTTACAGCATGGTGGGAGATACACACATACACATAGACACAAACTGACTCTGCCTTTCTCCTGTAAGCAATACTCTATTGATTCTACTTGAAAATATTTATTCATTACATATGAAACCCTAATGTATGGACAGACAGACAGATAGACAGACAGACAGACAGACAGACAGACAGACAGACAGACAGACAGATAGATAGATAGATAGAATGATGTTTGAACAATGCTTGTTGTACATATCGTGGCAGTTTCCTTGTGAAATGAATTCTAGAGACACTACAACAACAACTTTTATTCACTTACACTTTTCAGACTTTTACAGCGCATGGCGATGCATTTTTATATTTGTATAAAATAACCAACTACATTTACAAACTTCTTCCAGGGCTTCAAAAATTGTATTTTTTCATCTCACATTTGTTTTTATGACACTATTGGTAAGGTTTAGGCTAAAGGTTTAGGGTAGGGAGGAAGGGTTAGTTGATTTTAAACCCTCAGCCGTAAAAATCTCATCTGTTTTGGGGGGGAATTGAACTCTTTAGCTTTTATTTAATATTTACCATATTTTCCGGAATATAAGTCACATTTTTTTCATCATCTGAAAGGTCCTGTAACTTCTAGTCAGAAGCGACTTATATACATAATTTATATGTAATTAATGTCGGTCGTTCAAACGCACGCACACTAAAACACATATGGCTCATTCTATAATTAATTATAATTATAAAAGGGTACATTCAATGTCCATTGATGATAATTATATATTTTTTAACCATTGTCTTCAGAAATATCCCATTTTATCCGTTAAAGGAAAGCATGTTATAGTATCACACAAATATTTTGTGCACCCCATGTTTAATTTTGCTTGAAATTGCCATGATGTTTCTTAATCGACAGTTTTTGCATTGTCAGTTTTTGAAGTGAGTGGGCTTTAAATTCAAAATAATGAATAAAAATGTTAAAGTCAAACATTATCTATATTTGATTTATTTTTACATTGTAAACACTTCAGAAATATTGTATTTTTTAGATTGAATTTGACATTTTTATAAAGAAAATATCTTATTTTACTCATGTTCACAAAAGTTCTGTCAACTAAGTTACTAAACAAACACCCCCCTGCAACTAAAAAATGGTGTATCCCAAAACCATGTGACCAGCATCATGTGATCCTCTGTGGGGGACATTTTGAACACATAACGGCGAGTGTCCTATCATTTTTTTTAAATATTTTAACTACAATAGCATATTGTCAAGGAGTATATTAATTGACCGTCAACTATGTTGAGTACATTGTTATGGTTTGCAATATTTGTATGATTTTAACTAAAATATATATTAAAATTTGAGGTTAACCTGATCAAGAAAATGACACGTGGTTGGCCATGCAAGGCATTATGTGTCAAATTATGTGTCAAAATGGGGGAACTTGTCAACTAAGTTCCCCTATATGGTCAACTCTTGGGTAACATATTTGATGTGACCCTACTGTGTAAAAATATGAGATGGTAGTAGTGATTTAAAGTGGCCAATTCAGAGTATTTTGTCTTTAAAAAGTACTTTATGCAACCAGCTTAAATATTATGTCCCATCAACATTATTCTTCTAACAAACTCTAGTCCGCTGTCAAACTCAACTCCTCACATTCCCACGAAAAGATGTTTCATCACGTAGTAAAAACATTCAGTTAGGGAACCGGATAGTTCATGCAGAGCTAAGTTTGCTAATATCAGAAATATCCACAGATAGACAGTCTCTAACATTGACTGAATAGAACACAACAGGCAAACTGTTTTACTCACAGACTAAATGCTGTGTATTTTTATACAGCATAGAGTTACAATGCATAGAGATGCATATTTGCTGAGGTAATCTTTATAACAGAGCACGTCTGACATGTTGAGCAGGTGAAGGAAAGTTGGGACTCGGGCGGCTGCTGCCGCTTCTAGTGCCTGCTGGATTTAAACTGTCAGTGCGACGGATACAAAAATGTGACTTATCTGGGTTTTTTTGTTCGCATTTTTACAAGGAGTGTCTTATATTCAGGTCCGACTTTATTTCTGAAAAATACGGTAAGCTTAACCAAAGTCTTTCTAGCAAGTCAGTCCACTGTCGGACATGTTTGGAACGCTCTTGGGAGGCTACTTCCAGTCATGCCAGTGCAGCTCCTATCTACTTGAATGGGAAAAGTCTGAAATCTCCTAAACGGTTGGTCAAGATTTCGATCAAAAGACATATTTCAAATCAGCAGTAAAATCTGACAACACTGGTATCATAAATTGTGCTTCTTTACTTCAGGTTATGCTAAACAAAGCAATTTTCTCGGCTTGAATAGCTAAAGCGCATGCACGTTGTCCAGGGCCACGTTAAGCCTTCACGGAGTCCAGGGCTAATGCACCCCTCAGGGCCCTACATGCTTATCATATTCAACCAACTGGTAAACCAGTTGCGCAATCAAAGAAGCTCTACTGTGCAGAGACAAAGGCACAGCATACTCACCAAATGACAAACATGCCAAACTGTGCAAGTGAGGAGCACACAGTGAACACTTGCATGGCCTTACATGTGAACTCTTATCATACCGAAACAAAAAGAACAACATAAAGCAGTTTTAAGCCCTATTCGGATGGTAATTATTTTACATGGGGACGTGAGGTAATTCCAGCATTTACAGGGTGTAGTCAGTGATTTTATTGCCGTCCGAATCCACATCTCTGAGTTTATATTCCATAAGCCGTTTTGAAGGTACGCAAGTGCCGTACGTTTGCGTTGCGCGCAGCAACAGCTCTGGCGGTAATGGACAGTTGTGAAAGTTGGAGGACTGAGTAACAGAAATTTTTGAAATAATTCACAATAATAAAATAATGTCGCCGCTCCACCACAGTGAGTGGGAACTCTTAAGTAGAAGGGAAATAAAAACGAGAGCCAGATCACGTAAACTTTTGAAATGGTCCATTATTATGGCAGCAATGTAATAAAATTGTAATATATCACATTTTAATGTAGAAACATTTACTACATACATTTATACATAGGGCTTGCATGACTACTCATTTATACATGTTGAGTAGTCCCAAAAAAGTTGCTGGGTTAAAGGTTTAATTTCCATCTCCACTTTTTAAACACTGACAGATAATTCCAAATGATGTCCTTCATTTTGATAGGTAAAACATAAGAAAACCATTTTTACCATAGCTCCTCAAATTTCATTTTAGCTATCTTTACTGTCCTTGATATTTGCGGCTTCTATATCTCCATGCATACGCTTAGAAGAGTGTGCGCAAGCTGTGCAACTGAGGTGATGCCTGTGACGAAACTCATGTACCCCCACTGACAGATTTATTTGGCTGCGTTGATAAACAGTCTTGTCCCTACAGTTTCTTGATTCATTTAATTGCTCTTCGCAAGAATTTTGGCTTGCTCTGTATGTGAAAATGTACACTGTAAATGTCAGCGCTTTGCAGTGTGGTTCCCTCATGTTTTAAAAAATTTATTTTCACTTTAGCGTAATTCCAAACATATTTAAACACAAATACAGAGGACACAGTTTGTGGATTGATGAATATAACAAGATGTCACGATTTGTCAGAGATGGGAGACGATGGATCTACACTCAGGCTTTTAATGAAGGTGATGAAGCTGGGGGAAGCTGGGGGATCAGAAGACTGAGGTGGAGCCGGTGGGACTGAGGACCAAGGCGGAGCCCAGAGAGTTAAAGTCAAACCCCAGGTGATGGAGCCCTGTGGTGGTGAGCGGGAGGAACAACAAAGATGGGATTCATGACAATATTCATCTGCTCTTGTTTTTATTTTTATTTGCTGAGTGGTTGCTGTCCTGTATTCTTGTCTAGCAGAGATTTGTTAGGCCAACATCTCCAACTCTCCAAACTGTTTGCGTAAATCTACAAAAGTTGCAAGTGATTGAAGCATTTCTAGTGCTGTCAATAGTTCCAAGTCTTCTCTTTGAAGGACTGTGCTTGTGTTCTGGAACCTCTACAGGTTCTTGTTCCATAATATGCATAAAACGCAGTCTCGAGTATACCCATTTTCTTTTTTTTTTGCAAGAAACTGTGCTTCATTATGAGTAGCTGTGTTCTGGCTGTCATCTGTTGACAAGTAATGCAGGCAGAGGGCTTTAATGGCCTAAGCGACTGTTCATAACAACTTTCCATCGCTTAGGGGATGCCGAAGAAAATAAAATAAAATATGACTGCATAAATCCAAAAAACAAAACTGTCTCACTGCAGCAAACAACACTGTTTATTTCGACGAGATTAAGGGAATGAGCAGTGCAGGGTATCCAAGCAGCCAATGTTGAATGCGAGCCCCCAAACCCTTGTAAACACCCAACATGTTAGATGCATTATCATAACATCGGCCCCTGCAGTTTTTAATATCAAGATTAATCTTGTTTAGAATCCCTGACACAGACTCAATAAGTGAATCCCCCATGTGACCAAATATCGGTAGAAATTTTAGAAAGCATTCGAATACTTGCCCCTCTGTAGAAACAACGAACCACAAATGTGAGTTGGTCTACATGGGCCAAGTCTGGGGTGGAATCGACGATTATTGAAAAATATTTAGCGCTCTGTACTTGAAGAATTATTTCAGCTCGAACTCGCTGTCCCATCAGAGCAATAAATTCCTCGCATATGGTGTTGGATAAATAAGAGGTTGTCCCTCACCCCTTGTTTCCAAATGTTCTCATATGTTCCGCTAGGGAAGGGTCAAACTTACTGAGAAGTTCCAGTATCCCTAAATAGTTGCCATTGTTGAGTGACCTGATGTTCTCAACTTCTCCACGGAATGCAAGACCGCGCTCTGACAGGAACTGTATCATCACAACCACCCGTTTTTGGACTTCTGCCAATATTTCTGTTCTTCTCCACATTGCTCTTTGAGTTCAGAGTCTATTCCAAGGGCCTGTGTCCATGCAAACCAGGTAAGCATGGCAATTCTATGAGGCTGACTTGATTCATGCTCCTCCACACGCGTGCACGCATGCTTCCAATCTGAAAAAACGGAGTGAGAGAAAGAACTCATAGTCTGCCCAAATAACCGACAAAAGCAATATACATTTCCAGTCGAAGGTGAATAAACAAGCCATTCTCTTGGCACATTTTCTCCATTATACATAGAATGCGCGATCAAGGTTTTGCACAAACATCTTTTCTGGTTTTGTAGAATCGCTCATGCTTGGAATTGCACATCTTTATTTTGACATGACAAGGATGCTTCCACGCCCTTGCTAACCCAGTAACAACGTAACTCCTCCTGATAAGCCCCAACATGCAACATCAGTGGATGAAGTATGTTCTTCTGTAAGGGTTGTTGTTGTTGGCCAGCTTCAGTTGAAGCATCCGATTCAAAAGTAGGCGAAGGGGGGCACGTAGGCCTACCTAAATTGGGCGAGGCCGAGGAAGGCTCGCTGCCTCTTGAAAGCACCGCGGCTGTTGTAGATGCAGTTGGATTAGTTTCGCTGTTGTTTGTACCAGCGCTATCATCAACGTCAAACTCTTCTGAATTTTTTTTAAAGAAAGTCGTGAGCTTGGATATTTTACTGAGAGTTTCTTAATTTCTCCGTCTTTTCTGTTGCTGTTTTCTCTTTTTTGCGCCACTGTCATAATTTCTGACATTCTCGTGTGACGTGCTGCTGAGAGGACGTAACTGATAATATTAGTTATACCATAAGTACCATCGCGACCCCGCTGAGTGACGTAGGCCTACAGATAATTACCTGGTTGGGGCCCGGGGCTGCAGCCCATGTTGCCCATTGGGTTAACATGGCCCTGGCGTTGTCGAGTTGATTAACAGGCAATGTCTGTATCTAAAAGTTGATTGGCTCTTTTACCTGTAATGTGGGACTTCCTTTCTACATCCGTTGACCGTAGGCTGCCATTGGGCATTCCAATTTCTCCCATTCATTTTAAAAGAAGTGGCCCATCTCTGCTAAAAATCTCTGGTTTAACTTTTAGCGCCACATAGTGGACATTTCACCTCGGAACTGCTGTGTAACGTCATTTCGCAAAAATGTCGCCACAGTCTTGTAATTTTCACGAGACCAGGTTGGCAAATATCATTATATTTCTTTGTTTATTGGTGGGCTATTCTTTTTTTACATCTTCTATTTAATATATTTTTTGAATTAGTGGATACATCAAATATAATTTTTCATCTTTATACTTATTGTAGGTGTATCATTTGTGAGGTTATGGGTAAATATATCGAGATCTTCCATTGTGAATATAAATTAGACTACTTGCAGTTGTGTTATGTTTACTGCATATATTGTTCTCTATTTATGATCCAAGGACTGAAGGGTGTTTACTCGTGTTATTTGGCAGGTTTTCAAGGATTAGACGAAATTGTGTTGTTTACAAAAATTTATTCATACAAATCTTACAACACTGTGTTTTTTACATTTATAATGATGACCTTGTGCGGTTCCCATGTGTTATTGTACTAATAATCAACACAAGACACAGAGATTTATTCATCTAAAGATTTATCGTAACGTTTAAGTAAGGCTTTGGGCACTATAAGTCTATACACACACAAAATTAATTTCAAGGGTGAGGATGTCGTGAACGCTATACAGCTTGAACACACTACGTTAAGTGAAGCTAAATCAAATGACAGAACATGGTGCAGGGTGTCAAATTAAAATAAGGAAGGGCCAGGTGACTTTAAGCAAATGCTGTGTGAAACGAATGATCCAACGAAATAGGAGAGGTGTGAGCAGGTGACTGCAGCATTGAAGGGCCACTAACGTGCCATCTGAAATTGGTGGCCATTTTAAAGACGAAGCAAAGGCACCCAAGCCGAAAGCTGCCCTCCTGTGTCACAAAGCCTGCAGGAGAATGCAGAATTAAACACAGATTGATTTCACATGCTTTCCCTTTTACACGCACACACATACACACACAAACACTAACTGACAAACAAACAAACAAACACATACATGTCACTGACAAGCCTAAACACATGTACCTTTGTCGAAAACTGTACCTTTGAATGTTATGCAAGTTGGGGGCTTGCTTTCAGTAGTTTATTAGTATATTTATTTTCAGATAGTTTTGTCTTAAAGGGATAGTTCTCTCCAGAATGAAAATTGTCATCATTTACTCACCTTCATGTTGTTCCAAACCACAGGTAGACCGATATATTGGTTTTACAGATTAATCGGTGCCGTTAGTTGGTTTTTGGAACTGTTGGTTATTGGCAAAAATCGATGCCAATGGTTGGCATTACGTTTTTAGTCATTTTATAATAAGAGTCACTGGTGTGTTTCTGGGCTTGTTTATAATTAAATGCCCCCCATTATACACCAAATATTCATTTTTTCAGGTTATTATTGGGATTTTGGTTGAACAAAAAACTGCATCTGTGATTTTATTCATTTTAGACTCTTTATCTTTGCCCGCCATAGTAAAGAAAGAATAATAATTTTATTTGGCATTTTATAAATCGATTTTAAAAACTATCGGCCAATTAATCAGTTATTGGCTTTTCCCACCACCTTATTGGTACTGGCAAAATCCACTATCAGTCGACCTCCAAACCTGTATGAATTTTTTTTTTTCCATGGAAGAAAGGTTTGGAACAATCTAAATATTGTTTCGGTGAACTATCCCTTTAAATCATGATTTTACTTCTCAAATATCTCCCAAAATACTCCTCACCTTCTGACCATCAATCAACCCCAAAAACATAAATTCCCTGTCCAAAAATGTGCCTCTCCTCTCCTTAAAGAATTCCAGATTTCTTTGTCTTGCATACTGTACATGAAGAACACATTTTAGCAGCAGGTGTCATTTTACAGATCAGAATGCCTCTGTCAAACAGCTCCTAGCTGTGAAATTGTTATTATGGATACTAATGGATGGCTTAGTGTGAGCATTCTCAGAAGTGAGGAACTTAAATCTATGGTCCCTATAACAGGAGAAAAGTAGACAATTCTTTAAACAAAACAAGAAAATAGAAACTATTTAAAAAACAGATTTAAAACCAAATGGAATCTTCAATTCTTTTTTGGAATTTTCAAAAGGGAAAAGATGCATGCTAAGTAAAAAGAAAGAAGGACCAGACAGTGTTTCAAAAAAGAAGCATCTGTGCAGAAGGTTCTTCACAGAATTTGAGGATGTAGCTCTTATTCAAGTTTAAAGTGAAAGGTCTGAGGTTTTCAGAGGTTTGTGAAAGACAGGAAAAAGTATGGAATGGCTTGTGAGATTTCAGCCATTGATGACAGTGAGGAAAACTTCACGGGTGTAAAGAGAGCATGGAAGCGCAAGAGACGCTCCTCGGAAAAGGACTACTGTGCCGAGCCTTGGAAACTCACCGGGAATTCAGGAGGGAACTGTCTCAGCCAGTCCAACAAAAATGCCTCAATCTCATCCCCATCCGGGAGCACACCAAAGTCTATGTCTTGTAGAAATTGGTGCAAATCTAAGTCTTCAGGGCTGTTGTAAATAAAAACACTACACTCTTAATTTCATGTGCGAAAGAATGAAGGTAACATTCAATGCAGTGATTGTCTTTGAGACTATTTATTTACTCATATTCAGGCTGATGTATTTAAAAGACAAGGTAATGAAGCATAGGCTACCGGGTACAATCACTTTCTTTATTTAAATAAATAAACAAACAAACAAATAAATAAATACTATATTTTGGTAAAACTAAACGGTTGGTCCACAAGGCAGATTGTTGTTCAGGTGCTTCAGTACAAAAGAAAAACAATATTATTATCAAAATATTACTTTAATGTCTTCATACATAAATACATGTTTAAAGGACACAGGCGCGATCAGCTCGTCATCTTGGTCTGACTTGTTGCAAGAGCTGTACATACAAGGTAGTTTGAGGGACATATATTTGAAAAGCGCTACAAAGAGGCGAGCCGCCGTCCTTTGCTTCTATATCTCTGTCTATACCTTTTGCCAAGGATTGCGGCCAGATACTTCTTCACGGCCATTTGCTTCCGGTAGCGACTGTAGCTGTCCGTGAAAACTCCATCCGAGTGACGCTTTGAAAGCGGCTCATTGTCATCCTCTATTGTGTTCCCTCCTCTGTGTGAGAGAAAAAAAAAAACAACAAAGCGTCCGTTATTAGAAGTTAGTATCACTAAACACCAAAAAACAACAACAACAACAACAAAAAAAAAAAACAACTATGTGTGCAAATATAATTCTTTTATTAATTGCACCAGATAGAACATAAAGTATTTGTATTGGAAGTGTGAATTAGTGGCCGTTCACATTGGACGCATTTTTGCATCCATTTGCGCTATTTTAAATTGTTAGTCTAGACCTTATGCGCAGTAGCACCATATTCATTTTTGACGGGAATAAAAACTATTCTGTGAGGGATAGATAGACTTACCAATGAAATGCACTTTATAAACAACACACTCTCACAGCGAAATCGTAAGGATTCGTACGACTTTTCTAAATTTGGCAAATTCGTATGATATCGTACGACTGCACTCAACTTTCACTACAGCCAATGACTTTGCTGGACATCGTTTACATCTCATATGGGACAATTACTGGCTAAAGCATGTCCTTGACACATCCCACGCGGACTTCCACATTACTCATCCGGGCATTTGCACGTCATGAAATTGTACGAATTCATATGAAGGAAATCATACAAAATAGCCAACTCGTAAAATATGTATGAATTGTCATGAGATCGGGTTGGTATAAAGCTATCGACAAGCTCCTACTTCACATCTAATTTTCCACAACTCATGTTTTCTGGACTTTTTTGTCTACTGACATTTCTTGGAAATTCGTCAGCGGAACGATCCAAAAACACTTTAAACAACTGTACAACCCATTGAAGAGACTGTACGTTTATCCCTCACAGCCTCGTCGTCATTCCTGTCAAATATCAAAGATGACGCTAATTTTCATCACGTGAAGTGTGTCAAGTTAAAAACAGTTTAACTAAAAAAACATTTTTGGGTCACCATTGCCATTGCATTCTGTTTAATTCAACTGCGCTCTGTTTAGCTGTTTCTGAATTACATAATGTTTCCTGTGTTCCTTCCACATCTTTTTAAAGCGAGCCAAAGAATTTTGAGAGGTTAACCAAACAACATTATCTAAGAAGACTTTTTTAAAAATATGGCCTTAATTTTGTAATATATTTGTGATACGTAAATCTAGTAAATAAATAATACATTTATCAAATTTGACATAAGTTTTCATGCTTTCTTGACGTACACATTTAAGCGAGCCAAAGAATTCTGAGAGGTTTCTCGAGCAAGCCAAACTGACATTTGCCGTTATGGCCGTTTTCCCAAAGGCATTTTTGCACATTTGAAGGGCACTTCGTGAAGGGGATGCCACTTTAGGGGTCGTTCCAAACAAAAGTAAGAAAGTTACATTTTTCACAAAGGGCTCTTTCACAAGACTTTTGGTGAAGGGAACATTTAAACTGCAAAGCCATACTCCCCTTGGAGTGCCCACATCAAGAGTAGTGAGTAGGGCATAGGGATGATCCCTTTTGATTGGCATTCACCCTATGATCGCAATGCAAACGCATAAAAAAATATGTGCTGTGCCTCTGACTAATTTTGACAATACCCCCACCCCCTGCAAACTAGCATTGAAAAGGAAGTGAAACACTAAACTTGACTTGAGGTAGGGCACCCCTCAGAAGGTGCTATTGATAAAAGGCGGTTATGTTGGACAGTCTGGTTGCTGAGAAAAGTTGAGAGAGAAATAGACAGAGATTGGGAGAATAAAATGGCATTACCCCACACGTTTTGCCATCAGTGCATGCAGGTACTTCCGTGCTGATAACTGCCCGAGCGCTTTCCTGTAGGCTTTATTAAACATCCCATCAGCGTGCCTTTCCATTCTGGGGTGACAAAGTGCCAAACAGATTGAACAACAATGTATCAATGTGGTCCAAAACTAAGGTCAACATCAGCAAATAAAACCCAACCTTTCAGTCCCAATCACACCAGTGAGTAAGGTCCCATTTTGGGAATGACTGGGGAAAGAATGAGAGAAAATGAGAGTGAATCACCTTTTCGATGGAGGATAAAACAACGTGTATTTGTCGTCAGTAACTGAAGGAGAGCTTCGAATAGTGATCTGGTCACTGTCAAAGGTTAGATCCGTTAATGAGTTGCCCTCCTCGTCGATTCCCACTGTCTCCATTCTGTAACAAGACATGAAGTCTTAATTAACTGGTGACTCAACAAAGCAAAGCATGCAGTGAAATGCAAAATCATTAGTCTTGAAAGTGCAATTCCAAATATTGAAAATACTTCACACGTAAAAATATGTGGAATATGTCCAAACGCGTTCAAAAAGACAAAAGTTACGTCCTTAAAAACACCAAAGGCGTTGTATTGTGACTCGCCAACTTTATTTGTTACGATGGTTGTTATTATTATATGTAGCTCACTAAGTTGATATTATCCATGACATGCAGCAGAATGTTCTACAGTTCTGTCAAAAGAAAAAGAAAAAAAAAAAAGACAAAGAACGTTCTTTCTGATTAAACAAATAAAGCGCGGGAATACGCGTTTGTATTTTAATTCGTACGATATCGTTCGAATCAACGCGAAAAGAACGTTGCGTAAAGACAAAACGAAAGAAAAGAAAAGTAGAATCATTGCTATTGTTTTATTTTGTTGTGCCTCTGTCGGCCAAAATCCACTTTTACCGACCATCCACATTAATGTACCATTCTCAAGCAACGGTACACAACGGCGTGCGCGGACGTCCCGTTTCCGTACCTGAGAGGCGAACATACGCTGCAGTGTACCAGGAGCCCGTAGATGAAGAAAGCAAGCGTCGTTTTGCTGCTCGTCATCATTCTGTAAGAGAAAGATATAAATTAGTCTGAGAGCACAAAGAGAGCTCTTAATAACTTTGAACCTCGCTTTATTTATGAAAATGGAAGAAATGTTCCAACCCCGACTATTGCATCATCCTTTCATACTAATTTAAAAGCAGCAGCAGGTGTCTCTCAGACAATCAATTACTGGCGTACCGAAAACATTAACTACTCCCAGAAATTTTTTTTTTTTACTGTCAAAATCTAAAAAGTCTAAAAAATGGATTCTTCTGAGAGTTCGGAGCGCATCACATACCTCCGGCGGCGCACGAATGCTGTCCGGTGGAGATGCGACCACAAGAACAAGGTTCAATTCTGATCTCTCTCTCTCTTTCTTTCTCTCTCTCTCTCTCTCTCTCTCTCTCTCTCTCTCTCTCTCTCTCTCTCTGCTTTTTAAACTTCAACACGTCGCTTTTTTTTTTTTTTTTTTTTTTTTTTTTTTTTCAGATGTCCTTAATGAGGATAAAAAACGGGTGATCATTTGTCTCCATCTCTCAGTAGCGCGAGTTTTAGTCTTTCCTTCAAGCCTTTTTTTTTTTCCTCCCCTCGTTAGGGATCATGCCGACGTCATCGGCCCTCACTATGGAGAGATCGCTGTGCTTTTCCTCCCTCAAGTCATAAAGTTTATTTTCTCAGGGTGAATACAAATATTTGTCCATATGATTTTCTTTTATTGGCCTTAGTCATTCCTTACATAATGCAGTGCTTAGTGCTTTGTTAGTTAAATGCTTAATCGTCCTTACTCGCACACAGTAAGCTCATGGTGTTCCTTAATTAACATTTTCATTCGCAATATATTCTGAGCCAGTGTATGAAAAGATTCATCAAGAGGTGAAATGAACAATCATATTCAACTTGGGGTTTCAAAAGCACTGTGCACGTGTTGTCAATGCAGACCTTCACAGTTGTGAATTAGTTTTATGCATTCTCAATGCGCGCGTGCAAACTTGAAGGAATGAATCATCCTGGCGCGCACTTTGACGTCATGTGACGAAGTGTGTGTTCCGAAAGTCCACGGGGGGGAAAAGTTCTACGGGTGAGTCGGAAAATGACGCACTAACTCATTGCGTAAACAGTTTTTATAACTATGAGATGGCACGCGCCATCAAGTGTTTAAGAGGGGAACGCACAAATGATAAACATGCAAACGTGCTTTATTATTATTATTATTATTATTATTATTATTAATATTATTATTATTAAAACAGGTGCTCCTGATTACTGTATTAAACAATAAAATGGACAGTGTCTGTTGTTTTGTCTCACACAGTCTCAATAACTATAGTTAATGTTTTGGGTCAGAAGTTTAATAATGATTGTTTAGAAGGAGTTCTGAATGTTGTAGATTAGTTTTCCTCAGAACTAAAAGTGCAATATAATTTTTAAACCCCCCACTGGTGTACATTTAGAGGAGGGGCAGTTATAAGGACAATTTTATCCAAAAGGTTGAACTTCTTAGGACAAATGTAGGGTAACATGGGGCTATTTTGATTTTAATTTCTCCCAAAATACTAAACAGTAATAAAAACTACCTTTCCTGAACACCTGTTTGACACTATGCACTGCAAAATTCACTTTTAAAATGTAAATGTATTTAGCTAAAGAACATTTCTGAAATCATCACATTTATTTTGTGACAAAGTATTCATTTTTATTTTTCTGAATGTGTTACTCAAAAAAAGCATCTTTCCTGTCTCAAAAGTATTTTCTTAAGTTGACAAATTGTGGCCTGTAACATCTGACCTTATATCTATACTGTGGAGTAGTATAAATTGGGGTAAAAGGCCCCCTCACAATAAATAAATAAAAGAATATATATATATATATATGTGTGTTATTTATTTTTTATTTTTAATATTTTATATATATTAATATTTTAATATTTTTATATTTAATATTTTTAAAAATTGCTCCATCAATATTCAATAATAAGATTTTTTATTTTTTTTAATCTTGATAGACTTTGCAAACAAATAAACAAAAAAAGCACATTTTTTTAAAGGGTGCATTTAGCCCTGTTATACTCGTTTTTAGATAAATGTGAGGTTGGGGCAAGTTTAAATGTTGTCATTTAAATGTTGTAATTTTATACAATTTATTAATTACAACATCTGGTAGACAAAACCTTTTAATAACTTTTATGTTTTTTTGTCTCTAATTGTTTAAATCAATAATGGTGGAAATGTTGCATTTTTGTAGTCAATACTTTAAGGTATACGAGTCATTTTTTTGTCCACGACTAATAATTATTATTTTTTTTATATTACAAATGCAATTCACACAAATAAATTACTTGAATACACCTCTTCTATGATGAACATGTTTTCAATTACTGAGTTCAAAGTCATTTTAAAATGTTTTCCTGCGGCTTAAAGTAAAAAAAAAAAAAAAAAAAATAAGCATCTTCCTGCATCTTGTTTAAAAAGCATCTTCCTGTCTCAAAAGTATTTTTTTAAGTTGACAAATTGTGCCCTATAAATATTGCCCCTGTATCTATACTATGCAGATATAGTAGTAAAGATTGGCCTTTTACCCCAAGTGTGGGTAAAAAATTAATTTGAATTAAAACAACCTTGTGTTATAATTTCATTTCACACAAATTATGCTGATCCATCAATAATAAGAAAATCATTTTTTCAATCTTGGTAGACTTTGCAACAAATATATATATATATATATTCTTAAAGGGTGCATTTAGACCTGTTGTACTCTTTGTTACATAAATGTCAGGTTGGGGCAAGTTGACACGCCATTTAAATGTTGTAATTTTATTTAAAAAAACATTTAAACTAAAAAACGTACTTTTTAATAACTCTTAAGAGTAACACTTTACAATAACGTGCAATTCGTTAACATTAGTTAATGCAGTAGGTATCATGAAGAAACAATGAACAATATATTTGTTACATCATTTATTAATTTTCATTAATGTTAGTTAATATAAATACAATTGTTCATTGTTAGTTCATGTTAGTTTATTAACTAATGTTAACAAATACAACTTTTGATTTGACAAATGTGTTAGTATAATTATTAGTTAATTAACATTAACTAAGATAAATAAATGCTTTGTTAATGTTAGATAATAACAATATAATTGTTCATTGTTGGATAATGTTAACTAAAGTTGTTAACTAAAGTTGTTAACTAATAGAACGTTATTGTAAAGTGTTACCCTTTATTTTTTTTATGTATTTTGTTTCATAATTGTTTAAATCAATAATGGTGGAAATACTTTAAGCTATATGGGTCAATGATGTGACACTTATTTTTTTGTCCATGACTAATAAATTATTCAAAAATACATTACAAATGCAATTCACACAGAAGAATTACTTGAATACACATCTTCTATGATGAACATGTTTTCAATTACTGAGTTCAAAGTCATTAAAACAAAAGATTCTGTGGATTAAGGTAAAAAATATCATGTGGTGCAACCGTCCAGAGACAGTAAAAAATAAAATAAAAAAATACATAAATAAAAATCTCATAAAAAGCTGTAATTCTTGAAAAAAATAAATGTTGGCGTGATTTTATTTTCTCCCAAAATACCAAATAGTAACGAAAACTACCACTGCACTTTCCTAAACACCTGTGTGTTTTAAAATGTTTTAAATGTAATTACAACAGAAAATTTATTTTGAGACAAAGTATTTCTTTTTTATTTTCTTAGTTTGTTACTCAATGAAGCATCTTCCTGTCTCAAAAGTATTTTCTTTAGTTGACAAATTTGTTAAACTACAATTTATAAAAAAAAACAATATATATTAAAAAAACAATATTACAAATGCAAATTCAATGCAATTTCAAAACATCATTAAAAGCTGAAATTCCTGAAAAAATCAGTGTTGGCATGTGTTGTGCTGAATAATCTTTAGTATTATTTCTTTAAAAATTAAGCAGTGTAAGCATTTATTTTAAAATATGATTAATATTTGTAAAAATGTGTCCACCAAATCAAAGTCATGTGGTGTTTACGATGGTTTATAGATGAACATTTAGATAGCAATTTTGTTGTCATGTAAGAAAAATCATAAAACAGAGAAGATCTCTTTAGACCCACAAGACGGTGTGTAAAGTTTTAAAAACAAATCATTATTTTGTCATTAAAAATCAATATTTTTATGTTTTTATGATAAGGCACATTTGGTTTTGGTCATTTGGTGTAACCATGAGAAAACCTGATATTCTTGAATTTCAAAATAAAAAAATATATTTATTTCAATTTATTTATTTTTTTAAATTAATGATGAAGTTGCATACACTCTCGTGTATTCAAGGTGCAAGGAAACTATTTTAATACCTTTTACTTGATGGTTTCACCACATGACTTTTTTAAAGTCATTAAATACATTTTTTGTTTTTAGAAAATGCTATAAATGTTTTTAAAAACATCATGAACTCAAAGATTACACGTCTACGAACTTGACACGTGTTTTAAACTAGATTTTTAAAATAGTTCTAATTTTTATCACCTCGGACAACTTTATTTGTCAATGACCCATATGTACTTCATATGTGTCTATACTGAAATTGACTTAAAATGACCCCAAATTATTTCCTGGAGTAAAGTGAAAACTGGTCCCGGTCTTACTGTACATATAAAATGATGCACTGTGCTATTCACACATTTTCAAAACTGGTTTATGTTGAAAATAACTATGTTTATCCAGTTGGGGAAACAAGTTTTAAAAGCAAATTTAATGTCATATTGTGAATTTGGAATCAGTGAATGCTGAATCAAAGGTTAATCTTTGTGTAATCTTTTTACAGTTGCACTCAAGATCATAATGTAACTAATGTTGATATCAAATCTTACATTTTGACCATTGATTGTCCAGTGACGCTGCATATATAACATTGTAAAAAAAAAAAAGAAAAAAAAAAAGATACTTTTATATACAGTATACACACAAATATATGGCAGCTGGTCTGGGATGTACATTTTTGAAACATGCACACAAAAATAAAATTTCCAAGTAGGTCCTGCAAACTGCACAGAAATCCCCCCAGAGAGTTACTGGAACAAAGAAGCATAATTTAATGATGACAAAATTCAGCTTATGCTCCACAAACCTCTTAGGTCAGCCCTAAACGCGCGTGCACACACACACACACATTTACCAGTATTAATTAAGAGTTGATTGGTACTGAGTCAGGCAGTGTCACTGTCATAAACTATCCACTTTGTCTTGTGCAATTATCTGTGTTTGCATTTTGAACAATGGCTCATCTGAACATATGTTTCTGTTTGCAGTGTCCACATTAGTACAGTATGTGTGTCTGTACCTCTTTATGAGGTAAATATGACATTTATTTCATCCTTGGGCGATTGTGGATACAATGTAAACATTTGAGTGTAACTTGGTCAATTGAGCAATGAATGAGGGAATATTATTGTTCTATTTGAGAGGATATTTGACATGGTCTTTAAATGCACAGAGACCACTAAACCGTACCTTTTCATACTCAGCAAAGCACTCTTAAAAATAAAGGTTTTCAATGGTTCTTTTCAGAACCTTAAATTGAGCAAAGTACTCTTTACTTTTCAAGAACAGTTTTGGGGTGTAGGGTTCATAGGTTGCTTTATGGTTCTTTGAATATTAAAATGGTTCTTAGTATTCATAGATGGATTTCTAAAGACCTAAAGAATCAAAAGGTCTTTGAGGAACTTAAAAGGGTTTTCCAATGACATCTGGCTGTTTAACCCTTAAAAATAAAAAGGTTCCAAAAAGTTTTGTTTTTTGTTGTTTTTTTTGCAGCATTGCTATGTAGAAGAACCATTTTTGGTGAAAGGTTCTTAACTCTTGTGTTGTGTTCATTTATGCTAACACCTTTTGTGCTCAAAAATGACCGGCCCACTAAGATTGTTAATAAATCTCTCATATTGGCGCCTGGGTAGCTCAGCGAGTATTGACGCTGACAACCACACCTGGAGTCACAAGTTCAAATCCAGGGTGTGCTGAGTGACTCCAGCCAGGTCTCCTAAGCAACCAAATTGGCCCGGTTGCTAGGGAGGGTAGAGTCACATGGGGTAACCTCCTCGTGGTCGTGATTAGTGGTTCTCGCTCTCAATGGGACGCGTGGTAAGTTGTGCATGGATCGCGGAGAATAGCGTGAGCCTCCACATGCTGTGAGTCTCCGCAGTGTCATGCACAATAAGCCACGTGATAAGATGCGCGGATTGACTGTCTCAGAAGCGGAGGCAACTGATACTTGTCCTCCACCACCCGGATTGAGGTGAGTAACTGCGCCACCACGAGGACCTGCTAAGTAATGGGAATTGGGCATTCCAAATTGGGAGAAAAAGGGATAAATAAATAAATAAATCTCACATAATGCATATGTTATCCCAAGATATTGCATCAGATCTTTTGGAGTAATTATGACAAATTTTGTACTTCTTTTTTTAACATATTTTAAATATATATATATATATATATTTATTGATAGAAGGATTCATCAAGCTGAGCTTATACCGGGATAGTGGGGGACACTCCCTGCTGAAAAAATAAAAAATAATATTAATTACATGATACATTAATAAACACTTGCTTGATCTGAACAAAATAGGTGTCGTTTTAAAGCTTAGAATCTGGACTTTACAATGCATATAGCTGATCCTACCAATTCTTATATAATGCTTTTAAATAGCTGACAAATAAGAACTGTTTTGGATAAAATTCCAAAATTTGCAATTTTGTTATCAAAACAATTATATTCAGAGTTGGTAAAACCATAAAAAAGATGAGATAGCCATGTATTACATATCGTAGTAAAAGTCTCGATTAGTAAAACGCATGAGTGATTTGTTTCACTCAGAGGACAAACTGCAGTGAGTATTAGTTTATGAAATTCCCACAGACACACGTACTGCAAATATAATAAATAGGAGTGTCTTTTTGTCATGTTTTTCCTTGTTACTTCCTGAAACATATATACAACATAACATAGACAATGACATATCGTAACTTACGGCAGACTATCCCAAATCAAACGAGCCCAAACACAACATAATATAAGTAGATCTTGAAATATTTGTCAAAGAGTGTACGTGGAAAGACGATGCCCAAAAGGGCGCTCAACACATTGTGTGTGTGTGTGTGTGTGTGTGTGTGTGTGTTGTGTGTGCGCACATGTCCGAGGACTTTGTGTGTGCAAACACACATCCACATATGTGCACATCTAAAGGATTGGGATGCTCCTGAACACTTAAAAGTTCTATAATTTGTAGTCCAATCCATTCATTTCCAATGGCTGGTCACTTCAGACCGTAACAAAGTGAAATAAAACCAATACAATTTTATTAAAATTATCTAAAGAAAATGTTGCGTGTTCAGATGCCCTGTGTGAACAAAATCATGGAATTTTACTCCAACTGGATAAAATAAAGTAGTTTCAGAAAAAAAGAAGAAGAAAAAAAAAAAAGTTAATCAGTCAGTTTTGACTAGAACAAAATGTAAGGTTTTAAATAAATATTTTTGAAGAGCCTTTTCATAGTCTAAATAACCTTTTTCCACAACAGAGAAAAATATTTGCCATGGGAAGGTTCCATGGATGTTAAAGGTTCTTCATGGAACCATATGCCGATAAAAAACCTTTGTGTTTAATTGGAACCTGTATTTTTAAGGGTGAGCTGTTGAAACTGTTTGCAGTAAATTCTTTATTCTGTAATATTCTTAGCTACAAATGTTCTTTATTATCAAAATATTTTCTGCCAACAAAGGATATTCTAGTGTGAGCACACTGTTTTGTATTACAAATTACACAACTTAAGTTGTAATTCATTATGTAATCTTTTAGATTACACTTTTTAGATTAAGTAATCTGATTACTTTTGAATTACTTTTAAATTACCTGTTACATATTTTGATGAAAATCCAATCATTAATTTGAAAGGTATTAAGTACCAATAAACAATCCTTTCATTAACCCTTTAAGCTCGGGTCCGTGAGAAAAGAAATAATCGTCAAACTATTAATAACTAGAGTCTTGAGGGCCTGGGTAGCTCAGCAAGTAAAGATACTGACTACCACACCTGGAGTCGCAAGGTCAAATCCAGGGTGTGCTGAGTGACTTCAGTCAGGTCTCCTAAGCAACCAATTGGCCTGGTTGCTAGGGAGGGTAGAGTCACATGGGGTAACCTCCACGTGGTCACTATAATGTGGTTCTTGCTCTCGGTGTGGCGCGTGGTGAGTTGTGCGTGGATGCCGCGGAGAATAGCGTAAAGCCTCCACATGCGCTAGGTCTCCGCGGTAATGCGCTCAACAAGCCACATGATAAGATGCGCGGATTGACGGTCTCAGACACGGAGGCAACTGAGATTCGTCCTCCGCCACCCGGATTGAGGCAAGTCACTACGCCACCACGAGGACTTAGAGCGTATTGGGAATTGGGCATTCCAAATTGGGGAAAATAAATAAATAAATAAATAACTACAGTCTTGACCAACAAAAAATGGGTATCGTTTGAAAGCTTAGAAGCTCTACGTTCCAATGCATGCAGACAGTATGACCAAACACTGAACAAGTGCTTTGAAATATGGAGAGAAATCAGAAGTTATCAATTTTGATCATTTATATATAAAAAAGCACTATACATATTATTGCGATCAGTAAAAACATCTGATAGCCATGTGTCATATGTTGTTGGAAAACGCTCAAAGAGTAGAATTCAACCAGCCTATTTGTTTTACTCACAGTGAGTAATATAGCGAGTAATAGCTAAGTATTTGTTTTTGACAATTATGTTGGTGTTGCCTATGTGCCGCGTTTATGCTTATGACTTCATGAAAAATAAATAGAACATAAAATATCATATACCATTACTTAGAGGAGGTGATTATCTTTCAAAGGATTCCACACACAAGGTTATCAGATGCATAGATCATTAGATAATCCACACAAAGCACAGTGTGACATATGGCCACCAGGAGATGGCGCCAAGTACATGACACAGACTCAATGATGACACAAACGGCACAGAATGAAACTCATTCTGTGAAATCTCATTACTAAAATGATGTCTGCATGCTATGCAAACCTTTAGTCATTGTTGTGTTTGCATGTGTAATTATTTCTTATGTACAATTATTATGTTTTATTTGTTTGGAGAGGCTTTTGGACACTATGATTAATTATTTTTGTAATGCTATAACTTTTGATTGCTTTGTCGTATCAACACAGTGTTTCTCAGATACAGTTGATATGATTGGGAACAAAACAATAGCAGTTTTTCAGAGCCACCTTATTTACACACAGAGATATTTAATGTCAAATAAAAAAGATAAGAACATTTTTTATTTTTATTTTTTTGTTTTTTGTTTTTTATATTCCATCATATTTTTCAGAATGAGAGTCTCAGAATGTATCATAATCTATATGCTTAAAAAATCGGAAAAGTTTTCTTTACAATGATACTGTAGTGATCCGAGCGACGTCTGTAGAAAGTGAGGCCAGGAGAGGAAGAGTGGTAAGAATTGAAACCTGTGGGAAATTATCTCTAACAGCTGTTTTGTGTTGCAGTGAGAGCTGGAGAGGGATAAAAGGGCAGTCCAGACCACCGGAGGAGAGGAAGAGAGACGCACGCAGCAGAGTTTACCTGTGTGCATTTATGTTACGCTGAAAAGTGTTACGAATAAGAGACTTTTCAAGTAGCAAGAGATCTGTCACAGATACCAAACACTTGACCCTACTTGGTTTTTTTGTCGAGCTATAAGCCTTTAATTTTGGGGGATGCCACTGAAAAAGGAAATCTTTAAAAACACCTTTAGAGCTTAAAGGATTCATTTAACATTAGTAAACATAAAACCGAATGGAAACTTGCTATTTGTCAGCTGCTGAGTAGAAAAAAGGTGCTTAAAGGGTCATACAAAATTATGTATAGAATGTCTCTAGAGATGTCAGTTATACTTCGTATATTCATGAGAAGGTGTGGCCTTAACCTTAAACAGGTGCCATCCTGAAGCATTGGCTGAAATACATTTGCATGGTACAACAGAACAAAGTTGCAATATATTACACACTAGTTATTGCCTTTGGCTGACTGGTAATGTAATCAAGAATGTAATCATGTAATCCTTAATAATGTTACTGTAATCCAGTTATAAGTACTCAATTTTTGTAATCTAATTACGCTATCCAGAGTACATGTAATCTGTTACTACCCAGCACTGTGTATATTTTTCCCAGGATAACGTCATGGCCTTATCCTCATGTTCTGGAGTTGCTTTTGGTAGAGTTTAAAGGGTCGAGGAATGAAGCGAAATGGTGTTTCTTTGATAAATGCAACGGCCTCACAAAGTCATTGACTTTTATCGTTGTCGTGAATTGACATTGTCATATGCCGTATAGCTGATAGATGACATGAAAGTGACTTGAGCATGAAATGAACATGGCAAATATCTTGTGTGACAAATTGCTTGCTATGTTCCTCATTTGTAAGTGGCTTTGGATAAAAGCGCCTGCTAAATGACTAAATTTAAAACTGTAAATGTAAATCTTGTTTGAAATGACCTCATAGTAATGAAACGAAACAAGCAGGGCGTACATGAAGGAAAAGTGACACTGAAATACAGCAATTGTTTTTACATTGAGATTGATCTCTCTCTGTTTGTGTGTTATTACGCCCTCTACAGATAAGATGCAGTAAAGACAGTAGAGGAGACTCCCTCTCCAATATGCAACAACTAATTAATCTAATGATTATTTATTGGAAGGCTGGTAAAGCAAGTCAATTCTATAAACTTACTGGCCTCAGCCAAAAATAAAAAACAGTCTTAAAAAATGGAAATAAAAGAACATAATGTAGCTGAAAGCAGCAGTGAGTTGGGTCCAAATTGAACAGAGATACAGGAGAAAATGAAATGCACAGATGTAGCAAAACTGAAAGAGTATTAACGTAGAACATGGTAATTTACACATTTTAAAATGCACAAAAATCTTTACTAATAAATAAAGAAAAACCCTTTAGTATGTCTATGCAAGTGCAAATAGAAATTTACTACCTGGGTAGTTATGTTTAGATACACAAGTTTTAAAAGATGAATGAATGTAAGTGCTTTTATAAAATTATAAGCTTCACATTTCTGCCTTTAAACCCTCCAAAATAGGCCCCATTCACTTCCATTGTAAGTGCCTCACTGTAACCCAGATTTTTGCTTTTTTTTAAAGAAAAGGAGGGATGAGTCAAATTTATATTTATTTATTTATTTTCCTTTTTTTGGTAATCAACATTATGCCACAAATGCTGATGAATGAGCTTAATTTGTATTGAACCCGGAATATTCCTTTAAATTATGGAGCTTTTATGCCACTTTATAACACTGAGTTAACCGTCATAAAGTGGCCCGATGTACCTTAATTTGCCTTATGATGGAAAAAGTAGACTTCAAAGTCATTCGAAGGTTTAGAAACTCTACACCTGAAAAAGGCACACATTCTCCCTTATGTCGAGATACTTCATTCACTTTCACATTCTTCTTTTTTTGTTTTTGGCGATTCACATTCTTTGTGCATACCGCCACCTACTGGGCAGTGAGGAGAATTTATAGTAAAAAATTACTTAATGATCTGTTTCTCACCCACACCTATCTTATCACTTCTGAAGACATGGATTAAACCACTGGAGTCGTATGGATTACTTTTATGCTGCCTTTATGTGCTTCTTGGACCTTCAAAGTTCTGGTCACCATTCACTTGCATTGTAATGACCTACAGAGCTGAGATATTCTTCTAAAAATAATTGTTTAAACAATTGTTGTGTTAACTATCCCTTTAATGGTGGAAAATTGTTACTGACATCAAAGTTTTATTGCTTCAGTCAAAAAAATGTCCAAATAATATAGCTACAAGATTCATATCGGGGTTTCTATATTTCGAATTTTTTTTTTCTATTTCTTTTTTTTAGAAACCTTTAACCAGGCCTTCATTATTTATTTTTTGTATGAGTAGCTTACTTTTCAAATGCCTTTAATATATAGACTTTATCGTTTTTATCCTCGTCCCAGACCCAGATTTTCAATACTAAACTTTGAATTATTACATGTTTAAAAGTATTATAATCTAAACAAAAAGTGAAATAAACAAACCGTTTCAATATTTATTGTTTGAAAATGATTTCTATCAATGTTTCAAAAAACTGTCCCACAGCTGTGGCGTCATTTCCACCACACATTAAATATTCTGCATACAAGTGATATTTACGTTGAATTTTCTTTGTTTTCTTCAAACATCACTAGTCTCATATTTCATCTCAAGCATGCTCTCCACTGACACGTTTGTCAACTTGGTTAACAAGTACACTAACCTTTGAAAAAAAACTTTATTAGGGGCAAAAAAAGTTGGTTAGCCGCCATTTCCAATCAAGCTTTAATTCTGAGAAATTATACAAAAAGTGTGAAAATATTATTTAACTGTGTGCATTTAGGATACATAAAATGTAAAAAGAATCCTTAATTCATGATAGCTAATGCATGAACTAATGTTAATGAATTAAACCTTAGTGTAAAGTGTTTCAAAAGCTTTTTAACTTCTTCAAATGCTTCTGTTGAGGTCAGTCAGGAAGTTGTGAGGTCTAAACAGCCATTTGCATTTTGATTGTCGGATGAGGGTCATAGTCGCATATCTCAAAATCCTCTGAACGGAAATCAATATTTTCAACTCCACGTCAGATCTTGAGTTTGGGGGAGGGCCGTGGCGCTCGCTGAAGCTGCAGGTAACAACGTAAAACAAATGTAAATGATACGCAAAACAAACGTACATATGCAGATTAACGCAGGCAGTGTTATGAACTGATGCAACACATACCTGCTCCTTCAAAGGCTCAGTTTGATGTACGTAGATGTGGGCGTCACCTGATGTATGCACAAAATCTCCTGGCTGGAAGAAAAATAATTCATCAGTTCAGAGGGAAAATGTAGATTTCACAAACTTCCAAAAAATCATTTTAAGATTTACGGATTTTAATTTCATAACAAAATTCCAAACAAATGTAAAAAACCAAAATATTTTGTAATAAATTGCACAAAATGCATAAATCCTAAAAATAGGCCAAAATATTTTTGAATGCATACTTTGATATGAAGGGCTATGACAAACTACTTTTAATTTGTATTAATTAAATAAAAGTGATTTAATGAAATAATACTAGATCAATGGATGGTTAATTTTATTTTATTTTTGGGGGGGATTTTTCCCCTTTTTCTCCCAATTTGGAATGCCCAATTCCCAGTGTGCTTTTAAGTCCTCGTGGTGATGTAGTGATTCGCCTCAGTCCGGGTGGCGGATGATGAATCTCAGTTACCTCCGCGTCTGAGACCGTCAACCCGCGCATCTTATCACGTGGCTTGTTGAGCGCGTTGCCACGGAGACATAGAGCGTGTGGAGGCTTCACACCATCCACCGTGGCAACCATGCTCAACTCACAACGTGCCCCACCGAGAACGAACCACATTATAGTGACCACGAGGAGGTTACCCCATGTGACTCTACCCTCCCTAACAACCGGGACAATTTGGTTGCTTAGGAGACCTGGCTGGAGTCACTCAGCATGCCCTGGGATTCGAACTAGCGAACTATACCACTAAGCTACCCAGGAACCAACGGATGGTTATTTTTAATGTACAACACTAAAGCCATACATTCTAGAGGTCGACCGATAGTGGATTTTGCAGATACGATAACTAAGGTGATGCAATCAGGGTTCGAACAAGGTGCTTGAAGTGCTTGAATTTGGCTTTTTCAAATGTAAGTCCTGGAAAACCCTTGAAAACAGCCATTTTTACCAAGAGGTGCTTAAAAAGTGCTTGAATTATAGAAAATCGTAAAATACGTTGCTTAAATTATTTAATACATGAAATGTATTTATTTATGTATGGAAAAACACGACGACAGACCACTTGACCGCTGCTGAAGCGGGCAGCGCATAGATGGCGCTGTCACATGGCATCTGTTACTTTTGGCAGCGCTGTTCAGAATGGGCCAATCACAATCAATTATTACTGGAGGATTTCAAAAATAGATATTTTAACAAGTATGAATTCTTGCAACTATCAGTTTCAATTAAACATTACTGTCCAGAGTGAAAAAAATGAGATGAGATGTAAAACGTTCAGTTTTTTGAGCCGTCTAGCGCCACCTTGTGTAAAGACAACTTTGTCTTAGAAGATGTAGTTTTCTAGCCTGTCAGTGTGCGTTCACCTTGAGTCCAGTGATGTGGGCAATCATATAGGTCAGGAGGGCGTAGCTGGCGATGTTGAAGGGCACACCCAGACACATGTCTCCAGAGCGCTGGTATAGCTGACTTGAAAACTCACCCTCTGATACGTAAAACTGGCATAATGCATGGCAGGGTGACAATGCCATCAGAGGGAGATCTGAGAAAAACAATGTTTTAATGAATAAAATTCTTCTGTCATTATGCATACATCTATGTTTGTTTATGTTGCGTTAGTGGAGTGCTGAACATGTGATTTAGAGACCTTTAGGGTTCCAGGCACACATGATGATCCTCCGGTCTTCTGGGTTTGACTTGATGGTGTCAGTCACTTTCTGTAACTGGTCAACACCTTGCCCAGAGTAAACTGTATGGAGAGATTAAATTATACATTTAATTATTACACACACTTGTCAACCACTACGTTCAATATTATTATTGCAGCTTTGGGAAACATACAGCACACAAGAGAGGCTATGCATGTATTGTTTTATATATTTAATATATAAACACACATTTGTCTCCATTGGAAACCATAAACTGGCCCCAGATCTCCTTCCTCTCGATCCGTGAAGCCATTCTTGTCCAGAAATTCGTTGAACCCTAAAGTCAATAAAACAATGGATTAATTAAAATGATATAGAAAAATTAAATAAATAAAACAAAATGTGTGGGACACTTTTTTTACCTTGATAAACCACAGCAGCTCCTCTAGTATACCTTTCTAGAAAACCCTTTTGGTTGTCAGCAATGGAAACTGATCTGTAATACCAATGATAGTGTTCAGTATTTAATATAATATAAAGAGCAGGCACTTCCTTTGAGAACATTAAGATTTGTGCCAAAAGGAATCAAATTTGATGCCAGTTTGACCCTTGATTGTGCATACATTTTTATGAAATTTTTGCATTATGACAAGTTTATTTTAATGCTATTACTGGTCGACCGATATATCGCTGAGGCCAATAAATCAGCTGATAACCTGTATTTTTTAATTATCAACATCGGCCGATACATTTTCCTTTTTGCATTATGACAAGTTTATTGGTAAAGACTCTCGTTACTGCAATTAGTGGTCGACCGATATATCGCAGATGCCGATAAATCAGCCGATATTCTGTATTTTAAAATATCGTCATCGGCTGATACATTTTTCCAATTGACTGATTAGTTAACCTTGAGATTTTTTTCGCTGTTATGACAAGTTTTTTGGTAAAGATTCTCGTAACTGCAATTAGTGGTCGACCGATATATTGCAGAGGACGATAAATCAGCCGATATTTTTTTAAATATCGGCATCGGCTGATAAGTTTTTCCATTTGACTGATTAGTTAACATTGAGATTTTTTTCGCTGTTATGACAAGTTTTTTGGTAAATATTCTCGTAACTGCAATTAGTGGTCGACTGATATATCGCACAGACCGATAAATCAGCTGATATTCTATATTTTTTAAATATTGGCATCGGCTAATACATTTTCCTGTTTGGGCGATTAGTTTACATTTATATTTTTTGCATTATGACATGATTTTATTGGTAAAGATTCTCGTTACTGCAATTAGTGGTGGACCGATATATTGCAGAGGCCGATAAATCAGCCGATATTTTTTATTTTTTTTGAATATCGGCATCGGCTGATACATTTTTCCATTTGACCGATTAGTTAACATTGAGATTTTTTCCGCTATTATGACAAGTTTTTTTATAAAGATTCTCATAACTGCAATTGGTGGTCGACCGATATATCACATAGACCGATAAATCAGCCGATATTCTGTATTTTAAAATATTGTCATTGGCCGATAAATGTTTCCATTTGACCGATTAGTTAACATTGAGATTTTTTTCGCTATTATGACAAGTTTTTTGATAAAGATTCTCATAACTGTGGTCAACCTATATATCACCGAGGCCGATAAATCAGCCAATTTTCTGTATTTTTTTAAAATATTGGCATCTGCTAATACATTTTCCATTTGACCGATTATTTAACATTGAGATTTTTTCTGCTATTATGACAAGTTTTTTGGTAAAGATTATTGTAACTGCAATTAGTGGTCGACCGATAAATCAGCCGATATTCTGTATTTTTTAAATATTGGCATCGGCTAATACATTTGCATTATTTTTTGCATTATGACATGATTTTATTGGTAAAGATTCTCATTAATGCAATTAGTGGTTGACCTATATATCGCCGAGACCGATAAATCAGCCGATTTCTTTTTCACAATTATTATGATACGAGTTTATTAAATTTAGCATTAGTTCAATATTATCCTGTCCAGACATATGTTTTTTTCTTATCAAAGTAAGCATAAAAGCAGTACAGCAAATACTGTCATTATTTATAAATACTTTGCAATCGTAATAATACGATTATTATATAATAATACGGGGGGGGGGGGGGGGGGTTAATTAATTGTTATGAAAATATTACAAAGTAAAGAAAAAAGACTGGATAAGGATTATTTAATATAGGAAATATTTAATAAACATTTTAATAATAATTTAAGAGACAACACTCAAAAGGAGCTGATTATATGGCAGAGTATAATTAGAAAAATTTACATTCAGCATACAAATTTATGACTTTATAACATTTTAGTCATTTCCATGGCTTTACCATAGCTGAAAATCACAATTTTAAATATTTTCAGGTATTCTGTAACTCAGCCTACTTTCCATTTCCACCCTAAAGTGGTTATACATGTGGTGAATGCCTCTCACCACTGAGACTGTACCTCGCCTGTGATCCGAACACAGAAATCACTCCATCCCGTCCCTGCATGTGCTTCTCATACTTTTTTTTTTTTTGTATTGCTGAATGAACAACAGTGACATAACAGACAATACAAAACAACAGTTATAACCAGACATACACATGGGATATAGTACAATACTTTACATACAACTATACAAATTCACACAGAAAAGAATTATATATATTTTCCTTCATTTTTACACAAGTTAGCCTATATTATATGAATTATATTTTTCATTAGAGGAGAAGTTTTTATAGCCTTCTTGTTTGTTAAAGTAGTCATAGACTTATATAATATTTTAAGTTCTATACAGAATAATTTGAAGCATGGTTTTACCTCTGTTACTTTTGCTTTATGTAAATGAAATTTCCCAAGCAGAGTTAATAGTTTTATGGTCAACTATGGGAGAACCAGTGTTACAGTCCAAGAACAAAATCATGTAATCTTCTATCACAATTATTTTATGAAGTACATCAAATATTAACAAAGAAATCTGTGTCCAAAGTTTCTTAGAACATTTACATGCACAAAATAAATGTATAAGAGTTTCGGGCTCAATTTTACAAAAAGAACATAGTGGTGAAATATCTTCCTTAAATTTATTAAGAAACCATTGCAAGGGTAGTATCTATGCAAAACTTTAAAATGTATTTCCTTAACTTTATCATGTAATACAAATGTATTAACTTCAGACCAAATCTTATCAGATGAAATCATGGGAAATTTGGTACCATTTTACGAGCCCATTCGGAGAACAGCTAACATCCCTTATGAGACATTTTCTAATGTAAAGATTATTACACCTACTATCCTGGATGTTCACGCCACCAATACACAAATTTGGAATCTGTCCAACTAAGGGATTGTACATTAAATGAGTTTTTACAAGATGAAGCAATTTAGTAGAAATGGCTTTCACAATAGATTTGAAATCTTTAACTGAACAAGAGAGCCCTGAAACAGAAATAAATTGCTCATAAGAATAAAGTTCACCATTACCAGACAGCAAGTCTGAGACAAAGATGAAGGCCTTCTCAAACTAATCTTTCTTAAAAATAGATTTGTTCCTGGACAATATGTGCTGATTGTTCCATAGTGTACAAGTGTGTGGGGAGAAATTGTGCTTGAAGGCTATTTTCCAAGCATCCAATGCTTGCTTATGAAAATTAGCTAGCTTAACAGGGAGCTTATTACAATTAAAATCACAAGAAAGCAGAAATTTTAGTCCACCACATTTTTCAAAAACCAAATTGGGGATATAAATCCATAAGGAATTACTCTGAGCCAAACAATGCTTTATCCAATTAATTTTAAATATGTTATTAGTAGTACTAAAATCAAGAACATTAAACCCACCCTCAGAATAGCTTCTAATTATTATTTTTCTTTATACATACTCTGTTTTGTTCTTCCAGATAAACGTATATAAAACTCTGTGAACTGCTGAACACATCCCAGGACCAACGTAAAGAGAAAGTGCAGGATACACTAGTCTTGAAATGCCCTCTGCCTTTGACAGCAGTACACATCCATGGAAAGTCAGATTCCTCTGTGACCAACAACTAAAGATATTTTTTGCTTTCTGCAATTTCCTAGTGAAATTAGATTCAATTCTGTCATTTGGAGATTTACTAATTAAAATGCCAAGATATCTAACTGTTTGTTTCACCTTAATTTCACATATTTTATCAACATCCAAATTACTAACTGGTATAATCTCACATTTGCTCTGATTAATGAAGAGACCAGATGCATCAGAGAACCATTTTAAACTATCTAATATAATTGGGACCTGCCATTTATCTTTTAGAAACAAGCAGGTATCATCTGCAAGTTGACTAATTAAAATAGAGTTGCAGTATCTGCTATTTGGACGCCATTAACGTTGGGGCAGTGTACTGTGTAAAGGTTAAGAAGCCCAGCAACTAGTAAAAATAAAAAAGGAGAAATCAGACATCTCTGTCTGATGCTTCTCCCAATGACAAAACACGGGGAAGTCCCTTTAGACAAGGAGACACTACTACTGATATTATTGTATAACATTTGTACAGTGTTTTCAAACCTAGACCCAAAACCAAACCATCTCAAAGCTTCGAATATAAAAGCATGCTCCACTGTGTCAAATGCCTTATAGAAATCTAATAACAAAATAACTGCATCATTATTAACTAACTCAGAGTAATCTAAAATATCTAAAACAAGACGAATATTATTTGAAATATGTCTACCTTTCATGAAGCCAGATTGTATGAACGAGATAACTTCTTCCAACAGGGTTTTAGTCTTTTAGCGTATAAAGCAGCTAATAGTTTGTAATCTGAATTTAACAAAGATATAGGGCGCCAATTGTCAAAAAAATTTATATCTTTATTAGGTTTTGGTATTAGCCCTTGTTTCATAGAATCAGTTAATTCCCCCTTATCTAAACATTCATTAAATACATCCAAAATTAACTCTTTAATGTCATTCCAAAACAAGCGATAAAATTCAAAAGGCAAACCGCCAGGACCCGGACTCTTATTGAGAGGTATTTATTTAATTAAAACGTCCAATTCCTCCAGAGTTATCTCATCCTCACAAACTGCACAATTTTCTTCGTGCTTTTCATACTTCAAGATGTATATAGTGTTAAAGGTGCACTCATTAGGGGTCCAAGCACTAAAGGTGCAGGAACCCTATTGTATTTGTTCTGATTTTCTTCTTCTTTTTTAAAAATATATATTTTTTTCTGCCCTAAAAGTGTCTGGGCGTCAGAGACCGTAAGTCGTAGAGATGCCAAACTTGGCAGGATGGTTCCAAATCCCCCCCACTGCTCAGGCATACAGACACACTTCTGTCAGACACTAGGTGGTGCTATTGCAAAGAAAACAAACAAAAATCACATTTTGGGCCATAAATCTTGAACCGTAAGGGCTAGGAACAAAATTCCTTGCGTCATGCCGAAGAGTTTTACCCCCCTGCCAGAATTTTGCTCTGCCCCTTCGTTTTCCCACTATTTTGGATTGTTTGAAATAAATTCAAAATGAACTCATCCTAGGCCGTTTGCCCGATCGGAACCAAACTAGTGCAGAATGATTCTGCAGAGTCCCAATATGAAAAGTTATCAAAGGAATTTTGAAATTCTGATTTATCGTCAAACGGTACGCCAAAACTTTCATAGCGGGCGTGTCCATTTTACTAAAATGGTTATAACTTTTGAACGAATTGAGATATTGTCACCAAATTTGGTACACATATGTATAGGCTCATTCTGAGGACACTCAAAAAATTTGCTTCTTGGTGGCGCTATAATAATTAAAAAGCTAAAAGTGGCTCTAACTATGGAACCGTTGGTCTGATCGACTTGAAATTTTGCATGCACTGTCTTTATCCAAGCTGCCATCAAGGTCTATGAGGACAATCACATATCTTTAAAAACATGGCTGCCATCGACCAATAAGCTTTCAGCAGCATTTCTATAGGGTTAAATAAGGCCGATCGGAACTAAACTTGGTATGTCTATTTGTCTCTTGGCCCAAGAGGTCTGTGCAAAATGTGACACAAATTGGCCACCGGGAGGCGCTATGACATTTGACATGCATGTAAATTGTTGTATATGCCGCTGTGTTTAAAAAAGAAACACGTTATTCAGACCATGCTGTAAACCTCCTCATTCTAAACAACTTTGCCTTAAGCACCATTGGTTTGAAACAAAACGTTCAATAAATACTTGAGATAATTTTAAAAGATTATGTTTTCGAACTAGTTGTAATGAAAAGTTATCAAAGGAACTGTAAAATTGTAATTTATCGTCAAATGGTATGCCAAAACGTTCATAATGGGTGTGGCCACTTTTACTAAAATGGTTATAACTCTTGAACAGATTGAGATATTATCACCAAATTTGGTACACTTATGTATGAGGTCATTCTGAGGACACACACAAATATTACACATGTCTGCCTCTTGGTGGCGCTATAATGGTTAAAAACAAAAATGTCTCTAACTATGGAACTGATGGTCTGATCGACTTTTTGCATGCAATTATTTGTCCAAGGTGTCATCAAGGTCTATGAGGACAGTCGCATTTTTAAAAAAACATTGCCGCCATCGAACAATCAGCTTTCAGCAGCTTTTATATAGTCAATTTGTGTAATTTGGCATCCACTGGATCATTTCTGTCAGTTCTGATTATTTTGGTTATTTCTTCACATGTGCTTGGACCCTGATGATTGCCGCTTGCGGCTATATTTAACTTTAGTCGTTGTGTCATCTTGGACTTAGAGTGACGCCTAGTGGCTTGGATGCAGCATCATTTAAAACCAATAGTTTTCAGTTTCAGATGCCATTATTGAAATGTAGTATTCACAGTCAGCCACAATTACTTTAATCAATCAGTGAAAGTGTCAAATAACAGGATGCTTACTGAGATTAAGCGAGTAGTATTCGGCTGGTCATGTGATTCTAACAGCTTTTATAAGGTTACTCATATGACTGGAGTCTTCATTTTAATGTGGGTGGTCATGATTTCCTACATATAGCAACATTACAATTCATGTCTTTAAGAGCTTTAAGAGAACTTTTTTAATGAGGCAAAATGACTGACTGCACCTTTAAAGGTTGTATAATATTTGATGATTGGAATTCTAAAGAACAGTAAAGAGCCATCTTCTATTTCCAAAATCTCTCTTAAATAATAATAATTCAAATAACATGTTTGAAAGGTATGCCTTAGAAATTATTCAATACTTCAGTAGGCATAACTTTCAAACATGTTATTTTAATTATAAGACTACTACTACTATACTACTATAATACTACTCTCACTACTTCTGCTATATCAGTCTATTACAGAAACTGTAAGAGTAGTATGTGAAGTATGCAATTATAGAGTTTTTATTCTGACACCTTCTGTTCCACTAAACTCTCACAAAGTTATTATAACAGTACACCATGTTTATATGTTATAGTATGTTTTTCATAGCATTCATTTATTTATAAAAAATAAAAAAACATTCAAAATGATTCAAAATACTGACTCTATTGTTATTAAAATAACATAGCCTTTTATTCTTGTACACACAGCATGCACTGTATTAAGCAGCACATAACACTTTCAAATGAATAATGTTTCTGATTATTTTATGTAAAATTCAAGCATCTGTCTATCTGAATCCCACGTTGTATGCAATAAAAGGAAACAAACATCAGGTGATCTGCCATGACTGATGTAGTTTCAGCACACGATGTGAAGCACAAATTTGTCTGACTTGAGGAGAAGGATATAGCTGCAGGCAGAGCAAACTCCAATCCACCAGCAAAGATATAGGGAGCCCCAAACCTAACCTTTTCCCTAACCTTAACCATGTGTGGAAGTGACGCCCCCTTTTGGATTTGGCGCAATTCTCTTGTAGAGTAACCCCGCCCCCTTCTAGAGTAACCCCGCCCTTTTGTTTGGAGATTCCGCCCCCCTTTGGAGATCTCCGGCCTGCAGCTATTTCTACTTGGGCTTGACAGAACTCTTTTCAACTCCTTCCCCCGACTGCAACCGGCAAATCTCGCCAATTGGTAAATGAAGATGCAGTACAAGTCGACAACACATCTAGGGCTCTATTTTCATGAGTGCGAAAAGCGTAGCGCAACACGCTATGACCGTGCGTCTTATGCAATTTTCGTGAGAGTGCTAATTCTAAGTGCAATTTTTGTGCCAGCACAAAGTGCAAGTGGGCATGGGTGGGAGTGTTTGCGCTACTGTGGGTGTGGGTACATCCAAATTCTGACAAGAATCGCATTTTCCATTCATATTAAAGGAGCATGTGTCACTGTCATAGAAACATGCCTGGAATTCATCAAGGGACACAGTTAATGCACAAAAGAATGTAAGTCCATATTTCTGTTCTTTTAATTCATTGCATACAGTCCATTTACACTACCAACTTCTTATGAATGTGCTGTCTTTGTATAAATCATTGGTGCTTGAGGGAATGGACTGTATAATAGGATGCAGACGCTGAAATAACCAGAAAGGAACCTCAGAATTAAATTTTACTTGGTCCAGCCTTTTGTGTGTTGCACGAATTATTGCCAAACCCACTTGCGTCTACACTTAGTGCAAGCTTGCACGAAACAACCAAAACTTTATGGCCATGCCCACTGGCTTTGCGCTTATGACTTGAGGCATTGCGTTGCGCGTAAGGCTTGTGCTCATAAAATAGAGCCCATTGTGTTGCTGGTGGTGTGAATGAGGCTTAACCATGAGTGGAAGTGTTGCCCCCTTTTTGGAGTTGGTCTATCCCCCATCTGGAGTAACCCTGCCCCCTTATGGAGTTACTCCACCCACTTTTGGAGATTCCAACCCTATTTGGAGATCTCCTGACTGCAGCTATACCTACTTGGGCTGTGTGGCAGGTGGATTTTTACACCTAGTGCAAATAGTCACTCTGGACAATTTATAAGACATAAAAAGAATGTTTTAAGTTTAATATAATTTAATACAGTGGTGTGTTTTTTCATGAAAACTGTGCACAAAATTATTCTCAAGATATGCCTGGGTCAAGTCAAGATAGGCTATTTTTGTTTGCCAGACATCACCTGACAATCAGCTATTGTTGTCTGTGTGTAAAGCACTTAGAATGTTGTTTGAAAGAGAAAAGTAGTTATTCTGGTAAAGCATGTGAATGTGAATGAATGAATGAATGTTACATTTATATAGAGCTTTTCTGACACTACACTCAAAGCACTTTACACAGTGAACAGGGGACTCTCCTCAACCACCACCAGTGTGCAGCATCCACCTGGATGATGTGACGGCAGCCATAGTGCACCAGTACACTCACCACACACCAGCTATTGGTGGAGAGGAGAGAGTAGAATGATATAGCCAATTCATGGATGGGGATTATTAGGAGCCCATGACTGATAAGGGCCAGTGGGGGGATTTGGCCAGAACACCAGGGTTACACCCCTACTCTTTTCAAGAATTGTCCTGGGATTTTTCATGACCACAGAGAGTCAGGACCACAGTTTAACATCTCATCAGAAAGACAGTGCCTTTTTACAGTACAGTTTCCCCCATCCCCATATATTGGGGCATTAGGGCACCCCCTGCTGGCCTCCATAATACCACTTCTAGCAGCAACCTTAGTTTTCCCCAGGAGGTCTCCTATCCAGGTACTGACCAGGCTCAACCCTGCTTAGCTTCAGGGGCAACCGGTCTTGAGATACAGGGTGATATGGCTGCTGGCGTGGAGGAAAGTTTTCATGAAGGTCCAATTTATGCACAAATTACACCCAATTTACACATATATATTTACAAAAGTTTCATGAATGAGGCCCTTTGTCATCATTTACTCAACCTCATGTTGTCCCAAAACCTGCATGACTTTCTTTCTACCATGGAACACAAAGGAAATTATAGGAAATTATGCAGTATGTTAGTCTCGGCCACAATTAACTTTCATTGCATCTTTTTTTCCATACAATGAAAGTGACCAACATGGCAAACCTTTATGGTAATATTCTTTTGATCTTCTATGGCTACTTCAAGCAGAATAATGTACCATATCAAGCAAACATTGTCTCAAGCAGGTTCCACAAACATAACAATGTTCAGTTACTCCGATGACCTCTGAAGTCACCAGATTTAACACCTTTGTCCAACCGACAAATCTGTAGCATTTCCATGATTCTATAATCTCAATATGGACCATAATTTTTTAAGGAATGTTTCCAGCACCTTGTTGAATCCAGTCAAATTCTTCTAGGGCAAAGGGGACTACTAACTAGTATTAGAAATGTGTACCTCATAGAGTGGCTACTGAGTGTAAATTGGTAATACAACTCAAGTACATCTGTGCAAGACTGCAGAGTATCCTGTGCAGGCACCCATTTCAAAGTCAATACTGACTTTATCAATGCATTATACACCACAGAAGTATGCATATCTTTTCTGCAACAAGAAACTGGCCACAGTGCACTGGCTGGACCTCTTCCATGAAATTTTTCCAAATGATTTCCAGATGTTTCACAAGGGGCCGGACTCTCAAACAGGGCCTTTCAACATCACTGTGAGCTGTGCCTGTTGTTTCCGCTCTCGAGTTCCTCTTCTTTCTCTCCAAACATAAGGAGACAGTCAGTCTAGCTGATGGAGAAAATACGTGGTCAGCAGAACCGGAGCCATGAGCTCACAACTCCTTCTGTCGTTTGACATTTTTGTGGCTTTTTGATTCAACCTGAGCACGCAGGAGGACCAGCGACACACAAACGGACAGCAATATACTCACTAATATATTTGCAGAACAAACACATCTGGAAAAGGAAAAATAAAAGCAACAGCAGCAGTAGCTGAATTGAAGACTGCAGCGACTCACTTGGATGTTTGTTTGGCCACAGATTTAACCTGAGCTGCTCGCTTTGGTGGGTTGGTGAGACAGCTGTTAAACAATTTGTGAGGAAAAACTGTTTAACGGATCACCAATTATAGAATCTTCTTGAAACGCCCAGTTTTATCAATCACAATGAAAGGTAGGCCACATGAAAAATCTGTCTTATCTTTACATAAATGGCTGTTTGTCTGAAGTAGCCTATGTTGCTAAAGATGACTTTAGAAAGGAAATCTAATGATAAGGATATCACTATGGAGATTACATATGGAGATGATAGATTACAGATTATCTTTTTGTGGTTTTGTACAAGTTTAACTGGTTTTTTTTCTAATTGTCTAAAAAAAACTATTTATTTTTTTCACAACACTATGTAACACAGTTTTTGTTCCTGGGTAGTAAGTGTTATTTCCTAATTGCTAATGCCTCAAAAGTATAGAAAATGGCTATTATTCCCCACAAACTTTGCTTTTGTGACCAGGACAGTGATATTTTGAAATGTACCAAATTTCCAATGAGAAAACGGGATTTGTGTCTTTTCCTTCATATAAAGTCATAAAAAAACAACATAGGAATCCAAAATCACGAAGACACGAAAGGTACTTAAAGTCTTGAAGGTACTTGAAGGCTGCCGACTCCTTATCTAGAGCTCTGACAAGTTGTTTCATAAGGCCCAATTTGATGTGCAGTGGTGGCATCAGCACCTTCCGGGGGTCCACCAGTGGCTCCCATTTGACGTTGTTCCTCCCCATAGAGAACTCGGTCCGCTGTGGCCAGTCCCGCCTGTGGTAGTGAGCCTTGGTGTCCCTGCTGTCCCAAAGGCAAAGATAGCAGGGAAACTTGGTAAAACCACCTTGGAGACCCATCCGGAATGCCACCATTTTGAAGTCTCCTATGACCTCCCAGCCATACTCATCATACTTCAAGGCGTCCAGCAAGGTCTTGATGCTGTTGTAATCCTCTTTGAGGTGCACCGAGTGAGCCAGGGGAAGAGACGGGTACTTGTTACCATTATGGAGCAGCACTAGTATAAATACATGTTAATTTGGATTCATATGTTGTTTTTTTCTGACTTTATGTGAACGGAAAGACACAAATCCGCCCGTTTGCTCATTGGAAATAGGTACATTTCAAAATATCACTGTCCTGGTCACAAAAGCAAAGTTTGTGGGGAATAATAGCCATTTTCTATACTTTTGAGGCATAAGCAATTAGGAAATAACACTTACTACCCAGGAACAAAAAATAAATAAATACAAATTTGTTACATAGTGGAATCAGATTATTTTGGCAGAAAGTGAAAGTGTGGCAGTGCGCTGTGAAAGTATTGATTTAATCAGATATTCTGCAATAATATTATGTCATATGTTATATTAGGGCCAAAACTACTTGTACTTCTTGTTTAATTTTACTATGTGGATGCATGATGTTATTTTGCGTGCTAATAAATAAAAATATCTATATATGACCCCCTCCATCAAAGTGCTTTTCATGCTAATTTAATGCCAACTATGTTTTTGTCTCTTAGATGATTTTGCTGTTGAGGAGGATGTTCAGTCATTTGGATATAAGAGGTTTGGTAAGAAGCCCTCAGATTCCACAGATTCCATCCTCACAAAGTTGAAGAATCACTGTTTTCAGCAGCGACAAAATCACATTTTATAAATTCTTATTACTCCCTCAAATATCAGTTTTATACTAATTATGTACATTATACACTTTCATAAACTCATGTCTCTTAGAGGCAACTTTAAGTGTAGTTCAGGGGTAATTGTTTAAGTATTTATGCAGTGTAGTTGAAATGAAAGAGATGGTGCTTCTCTTAAACATTACACCAGTCTGTGAAATTCATCGTGGATCATAAATAGCTTCGGATTTAGGCTTTACTAATGTCTTTGTAGGACACAATAACAACAGACATTGTCCGTAAAATAAGGTTTCCTTGTGGATCTGTGTTGCCAGCCTTACTCTATATTTACGTGTGTATATATATATATATATATATATATATATATATATATATACACACACTCACTGAGCACTTTATTAGGAACACTATGGTCTTAATATAGTGCCAGACGTGGCCTTCTGCTGCTGTAGCCCATCCGCCTCAAGGTTTGACAAGGCGTTTCCGTCCACAGAACTGCCTCTCACAAGATGTTTATTGTTTTTGGCACCATTTGGAGTGGACACTGTTGTGTGTGAAAATCCCAGGAGATCAGCAGTTACAGAAATACTCAAACCAGCCCATCTGGCACCAACAATCATGTCACGGTCCAAATCACTGAGATCACATTTTTTCCCCATTCTGATGGTTGATGTGAACATTAACTGAAGCTCCTGACCCTCATCTGCATGATTTTTTACATTGCACTGCTGCCACACGATTGGCTGATTAGATAATCGTATGAATAAGTAGGTGTACAGGTGTTCCCAATAAAGTGCTGAAATTGACCTCATCTTACCTCATCTGTCTGACACACTATATTTATATATACAGTATATATACTGTACATAGTGTGTCAGACAGATGAGGTGAGATGAGGTCAATTTGTACATTTACGCTGGAGGGGTCTTTTATTTAACCCTTAAATGCATGGAAATTTTACCAAACACTCTTACACGTTCGGGTCTATAAAGACCCGTCACTCATATCTATCACAACTGGATCTAAAAAATGCCCAGATAGTGTCAAATGTTAAGACTATTAAAAAAATAATAGAATAAAATATATTTTGATGTAAGAGATAATGCAACAAATCTAGAAAAGGATTTATTACTTTCATACTGAAATTTCATGAGATCTGTCAAACACATATTGAGCTACACATAACACATAATCTACACATAAGCTACACAAGTATTTTCTCAGGCACTTATTGTATCTAAATAGATGCACAGCTTACATAATTTCAGTAGTACACCCAAATGACAACAGTCATATCATACTGTACATGTGTTACACTTGCTATAGTTAACTTCTATGATTGCTTCTTCGTCAAATAGCAATGTCAAATGTAAATCAAATCAATCACTGAAATATCAGCGCCATCTTGAGTAACAATAGCATGTATAATATGTATGTGTACAAGTATTTGGGACATTGATAATTCACCACTGTTGCACAGAAAATCAACATGACAGAGTATTTATTTGTATGAATATAGTACTCATTTCTCTTGTAATAAACAAAGAAATAGATATCCTGTGATAGTAAATCTACACTGATGAGCCAAAACATTATGACCACCTTCCTAATATTCTGTTGATCCTCCACATGCCGCCAAAACAGCGCAGACTCCACAAGATCCCTGAAGGTGTCCTGTGGTATCTGGCACCAAGACATTAGCAGCAGATCCTTCAAGTCCTGTAAGTTGTGAGATGGAGCCGCCATGGATCGGACTTGTTTGTCCTGCACATCACAAATTTGGAGGCCAGGGCAACACGTTGAACTCTTCATCATGTTCCTCAAACCATTCCCGAACAATGTGTGCAGTGTGGCAGGGTGCATTATCCTGCTGAAAGAGGCCACTGCCATGAAGGGGTGTACCTGGTCTGCAACAATGTTTAGGTAGGGGGCACGTGTCAAATTAACGTCCACATGAATGACCGGATCCAGGGTTTCCCAGCAGAACATTTCCCAGAGCATCACACTCCCTTCACTGGCTTGCAATCTTCCCACAGTGCATCCTGGTGACATCACTTCCCTAGGTAAACAGCGCACACGTACACAGCCATCCATGTGATGTAAGAGAATACGGGACCTTGACATGTGCCCATGTTAAGAGATGATCAACATTATTTGCTTCACCTGTGAGTGGTTATAATGTTTTGACTCATCAGTGTACATAAAAATAATAATAAATCATAAAAATGTATGGAAGTGCCCAAAAAAAAAAAAACATACCTTACATACCTAGGGACTCTAATGACCCTATACACTTTTGGTACTTAAATTATTATATAAAAAAATATTATTATTATTTTGCAATTTTGCCATTTTTTTGTGTTACACTATTAATAAGAGAAAGATTGAGGATTACTAAAGAGGTGTGGGCACAACTCCAAAAAATGGATGAGGTATAAGGGGTGGAATGAGGT